>NC_134365.1:11130709-11433740 GCF_035582795.1 Mycteria americana | reverse complement strand
ATCAGCTGTGAGAGTTAAGACATACTCCAGCACAAATGTGTAGAACTGATCAAAAATAAGAAATCTTTTCTGGTGCTTTGTCACCTATTAGATTTACGCAAGGATAACAACAGGCACATTCAAATGCCATCCTTCCCTGCAGTACTAGCTTCTGTTCCAAAGGCATGAGAGAAAAAGGCTTGACAGAGAAAATCTCAACTGTTTCTAACATGGAGACAAAAATGGCTTGTCCTGTTTTCCAGCTTTGTTCCTGGAAATAACTAAACAACTTTTGTCTAAATGTTTTAAAAAAGTGCAGCCTGATTCAACTGTAGGGAAAAAGTTCGGAAAAAAATGGTTAAAATTTCTGATAGAAGTAACCAAAACCAGTTTTATATAATGAAAATAATGGCCAGTACTTAAAACCAGGCATGTCTCACTGTAGAATGGCAACTGTAGACTTACTCTGAGTTGCTACTTGAATACAGGTAATTGAGATTGGAAAGGAGGAATATGCAACAAATACGCGCATCTGGTTTTGTCACATTTACCTTCAAAATCTTTCTAACTCTTTTTATTCTCCGAGTAACACTTTTGTGGCATTTTAACACAAACACCTGAGTTCCATCAATTATGGCATGTTAAAATACTTCATATTTGAAAAATTGCCATTCAAAGAATTACATCTGTTATTCTCTTTTCATAGTCATCCTGCCACCTCCTGCCCCCAATTAGGAAAACAGGGCACTTTTTCTTCTTTATTTACCCAGATAAATCCTAAGTAGATTTGCTATGTTCACAGTCATCTTTACATTTCTCCTATAAATACCCTTGTAATAAGATTCTTACACTTTTTTTTAAACACAGATTAGTTGCATTCATAACTAAATAATGAAGAACTATTAGTTAATGGAAATTATGCAGGTCTGTACTGGTTAGAGCAAAAGCTGGTGTAGCCTAGAAGCCTGTCTCTGAGAGGACTGAACTTCCTCATCTAGAATTTGTATCTGCATCACAGTATTTAATAGTCTTTGATAGAATCCATTTTTTAATCCATTTGTATTCTGACATTCACAACAACCTACAATCTTAACTGTGCTCTGTGAAGAAATACCAAAGTATCTTTTATTTATTTTAAACAAAGCCAACACAATAATTTCATTTGGTGCTTCCTTGTTCTTAATACTTTAAAAAAAAATCAAATAATTTTAAATTTGCCTTCTCCATGTCATTTGTGAAATTACATATTTCAGTCAGCCTTCCACCACGACCTCCACAACCACCTCAGTCCTACTTTTTGCAAGCTGAAGAGTCCAAGCCTATCTCATCTCTTGAGTAAACTCTTTATCTAAGTTTTACAGGAGAGTGTTTGCAACAAATCAGCACAAGTCCATCCTCTTAACGAGCTGTAAATGGCCACAGAAAATCACTGGGAAGCTTTGCCACTCCTAGTCTGCCATCTTTATATCTGATAATTCCCTACTTCAAGTCCTTCACTGCTTTGAAATGACAGTATTTTCAAAATATGATATTACTCAACTGGAAGGGCAGTATTTAACCTTCCAGAATGGTGGCTGGCTCTAGGTGGCCCTGCTTGAGCAGAGGGACCAGATGAGCTCCAGAGGTCCGTTCCAACCTCAACCGTTCTATGATGGAGCTTCAGGTTAAGATACTTTGGTTTAGGTATTTATCCTCCTCTAATGTTAGTGGAGATATAATCAGTGCAGTCATTGGTGTCTAGACAGCACTTCAGCTGAAAAAAGGTGTCCACCTAAAAGTGAGCGGAATGGCTCACTAGAGTGAATTTAGATATCTATAACTGAAGCTGGATCTCTCCCATAGTCAATAATAATTCTAGATATAAACCTAGAGACATAAGCCTACACCACTCTGCAAGAATGCATGGGGATTACTTAAATCCCATTTATATTCCTGTCGTGGTTTAGCCCCAGTTGGCAACTAAGCCCCATGCAGCCGCTCGCTCACCCTCCTCCCCGGTGGGATGGGGGAGAGAATCGGAAGAGCCAAAGTAAGAAAACTCATGGGTTGAGATAAGAACAGTATAATAATTGATGATGATGATAATGATGATGATAATAATTTATAATGAAAAGGAAAACAATGAGAGAGAGAGAGGAACAAAACTCAAGGAAAAACAAGTGATGCAACCGCTCACCACCCCGCTGACCAATGCCCAGCCAGTCCCCGAGCAGCCATCGCTGCCCCCCGGCCAACTCCCCCAGTTTCTATACTGAGCATGACGCCATATGGTATGGAATAGCCCTTTGGCCAGTTGGGGTCAGCTGTCCTGGCTGTGTCCCCTCCCAGCTTCTTGTGCCCCTGGCAGAGCATGGGAAGCTGAAAAGGCCTTGACTGGTGTAAGCGCTGCTCAGCAACAACTAAACCATCAGTGTGTTATCACATTATTCTCATGCTAAATCCAAAACACAGCACTTTACCAGCTACTGGAGAGAAAATTATCTCTATGCCAGCCAAAACCAGGACAATTCCACATGTAGATCCCTAGTTTTTTCTTGAAAGGGATGAATGTCAAATGATAAAGACCTTATAGCTATGGAGCTAGAATGAATAAGAATATGAATTTTGGTGGTGAGGCTTTGGTTTGGTTTGGATTTTTTAAGTTTATAGCCCTAGGGCAGAATTACAATATTTTTATCTTCTTTCGTGAATTTTCTGTATTTTGAGAGCTTTGGGTCTTCTGACAGTTTAACTTTGATTCTGTATTTTCTGCTTTGTGAGTCTAAAAGGTAATATTGATCTGTGCCTTCAAAATTTACTTTCCCTAACAACATTTGATATTTGTCATTAAGCTGAGACCATTTGTCACTTTCTTTCACTAAAATGAGTCATCTTCTGAGCATTTCCTTTGTTGTTTTTAAGGTCTAACATAACTATTGATTTATTGTCAACGCATCATATCTTCTCTGTTAATGGAATCTATAGACGTTATCCTTCCTCTTTCTTTTCTTTAATTGCCATCTATGGAAGTTACAAACAGACACTCTATCTTGTGCTCAACTTCAAAAGGCAAAGGGCTGTTGTGATAACAATGACATTTATTTATTTTCTTACTCCTGTCTTTGTGTTTAGACATCTTTTCCCTCATGATGAATAATGGTTCCCTTTCAGGAGTTAGAAGAATTGCTTTGGAAGATGCTATTTTGTTTGTTTGAATACAACAATCTTTTTGATAAGCAGCGAGGCGCATTAGACTCAGTCAATTCCAGACTGATTTCAGGAATCATAAAATAATTTGTTTGGAAGGGACCTCTGGTGGTCATCTGCTCCAGTGCCCACTCAAAGCAGGGTCACCTTCTAAGTTAGACCAGGTGGCTAAGGGTTATATCCAGTTGTATTTTTGATTTATCTCCAGGATGGAGATTCCAGAATATGTCTGGGCAACCTGTTCCAGTCTCGACCATCCTTCTTCTTAAAATTATTTTTCCTAATATGTAATCACAGTTTCTCATGGTGCAAGTTTTATCCATTGCCTCTTATCCTTTCTCTGTGAAAAATTTCAACAGTATACTGAAAATGAAAGAATCTGCATTTCAATAAACACTCCCAATTTGTTAAAAATTCACATTAAGCAAAAAGCATCAAGGAAAGTAAGCTTGCCACTTTCTGCGTATGTACCTTCTATGGTACCTTCCATAAGAGTATTTTAAGAAATCACCTCCCTCTTACCCTCATTCTCAAAATACCCTATTTTATTGAATTAAGATTCTTTCATTCTGGACCCTTTAAGAAGACAAATTAATTACATAAGCTATCAAAAAACTCCCACTGTAGAAACAGAAAACGCAGGTTTATTAATAAGTTTCAATAATGACAATATGTTCCTCTTAAAAATTTCAACAAAATTAAATTAAGTTTGAAATGTGAAAAACAGAATAATCAGGAGAAAAATGGGATGTTTTCAAAGACAGAGGTTTTCAGAATTTATCTGTGACCATCTCTTCATTGTAGGAACATACATGTATCTGCTGTTTATCCCACTTAAAATTTTATGGACAAGTTCCTTGAAATTTCTGTAGAATTTGCATTTGTCATTTACTTTTTTTTTTATATATATATTTTGAAAATAATATTTAAGGTTCTGATACAACACTTGCTGAAATCCACCATGTGGATTCATACGAGTTTGAGACTAAGCATATGTACAGAGTAATCTAAGTAAACCCAGCAAGTTATGTGTAAAATTATGGTAACTATCACTACTATGGAAAATATTACACATACATTTGTACTGAAAGCAAATTTTCTAAAGAATCCTTTCATAGAAGAAATTAATCTATTTTCATTCTTTTATCTCCTATTCCTTGCAGAGTCAAAACAGAAAATCTTACAAAAGGCAGTTAATGACACAACATTAGTCCTTTCCGTAGGAACTGAATGTGGATTTATCATCACTTAATTTCAAATCATAATGAATAGTCCCCACATAGTTTGGATACATGAGTACTTTCATTAGTACTTTGGCTCCAACTACACACCACAGGGAAACAGCACTGTAGCATTTAAAAAATTACACACCTTTTAACAAGTTTATTTCTTTCAAAGCAAGGACGTTTAAAAGGGAATGAAGAAACCTTCATGGCAAAAATTTATTCTAGGTATGTCACTCTTCTGATTTAATATAATTGCTCCTTTATGTAATATAGTAAATGCTTATATATCAATATATATGAATATTTTAATGAAATACCAAGCAAAAAAGATATTTATATTACCTTTCAGGTACATGATTGGGTTTTGTGTGTGAGATTAGTCAGAACTTACTGGCTATGATACTTAACTTATCTTTTTGCCTGCCCCATTTTTTTGTGTAAGAAAATGAATGCAATTATTGTTCTTGTCTTACAGGTAGGTTTCTTGTAATGCACAAAGAAATGCAGGTCAGGGCTAGAGCGGGGCGGGAAACTGCTCTCTTGATGCACCCAAACTTCTTGGTATTTCCAAAGGGGATCACCTTCCCCTATTGTTTCCTCAAAGGGTCTTCTTTTCCATGTCCCAAGGCTTTACTACTTGAAAATCAAGTAGTCCGCAAAATGTTTTCTGGGAGATGGGATAATATCATGATGTCAAGAAAGAGGGATTCAATAGCTCAATTCCCCTGCCCGCATGAGAGTTGCAAGCGTTTCACTTTCAAGTCATAAAAGAACTGGTGGCAGGGCAGGAAAAGAAGCAAATGCTTCTTCTAAAGGCAACTTATTCCATAACTAATCATGACAGGATTCACATTCTAAATCATTACATTAAAACACCTTATTATAAGAAAAAACCCTCTACAAAATAAATGAAGAAATTACAAATTCCAATCCATATTTCATACTGTGAAAACAGGAACTCAACAGATGCATATTTTATGAATACAGCAATAAAAGTACAGCAGTTTTCCATATTCATGAAAAGTGTTGCTGAAAATATTCATCATATTCATCTTCAGGAAAATGTAAATTCTCCCTATCACATTATGTGGCATTCTATAAAGGGACAAAAGCAAAGGCTTTTCTTTACATCACAGTTTATTCATCTAGTTTGTCTTATCAGGGCAATCCAGCCTTCTTCCTCTTCACCCGACTGTATTAGGCTATTTCACCCTTCCAGTCTGTTCTCAGCTTTGTGCGTGCAACTATTGACTGGCAGCAGTAGCCTTTCAAGCAGACTCTGTGGAGTTATTTGAAACATTTAATGACAGTAAACTGCTCATAAGTAAGTTTTGCCTAATAATTGAACCTCAACGGTATGGTTAAACAGTTTTTTTACTTTGCCTTGGGACTCCTAGCTGCCCAGCACATTCAATTATTGCCTCTAATCGGTGCTTAACCATTAATATGTTAAAGGATTTGACACTTTAAAAGGAAAGTGATTGAAGAAATTGCTGCTTTTAATGTGGCAGCTCTCACAGCCACACAGGGCACCTCCACTCCGTGGTTCTTCAGCCAGTGAGCAGCCATCGTCTGCATGCAGAGAGCCAAATGCATCACTCTGAGGAGCCAGACCCTCATTTCTGGATGCTGCTTGCAGGCTGAACTGATATGGTGGCCTCTCAATGCCATGCCATGCCACTTGAATGCATGAGGAGAGCCCTTCCTGTGGATCTGCTCTCTCTGTGAATTTAAAGTCCATACAAATTAATGGTTAGAAGAAATTCCCTCACCATCTAAATATCCCATAACTGCCTATGAGCTTTCCTCTGAAAAAGCTGGCACCAGTCACTACCAGAGACAGGATCCTACAAAGAACAACCATTGGCCTCACCCAAGATTGGCAACTGCTACGTTATGGTTCAGACATGCCTGAGCCTGGCGCTCAAAGACCTCCACTACAGCTCCTAGATTAGGACAAATGGCCCAACTCATCATCGCAAAGGAATATTCCCTTCCTTGATGAACAACTAAATGTTCTAAATGAACTAAATGAACAACCAAATGGTGGAAATACCATTCTCCTTTCCCTTGAGTTGCACACATTGTCAATGCTATCTTACCTCTACCACACTGTTTGCTTATCCCGCAAAGCTTGGTATTTTCTTTTGTTCCTTTGTTTTCTTTTCATGTACCTCTAACAGGCAGCACTGCTGCTGAAGCTGCTCGTCAGAGCCCTAATTAATTGTGTTTCTCTGTCCCTCACTTGATCCACAGTAATAACATGCAAAATGGAAATACCAGTGCATCAGCCAGAGCTCTTGTAACCCAATCATCAGCCTGTCAGATGTAGAAGTCTGCTGCTCCTGTTCCACTTTTCCATTTCAAAATCCCCTAAATGAGCCTCAGTGGCACAGTCAGCTGCCATCCACCAAAAAACAATCTTTAAAGACAGAAAGGTCTTGATTCAAAGCAGACCACAAGAAGACTCGACACCTATGTATACTGCTGTATGCACAAACCTTTTCATTCATGGCACTCTCAAATGATGCAAATTAGCTGATGCTGAAATGCATCTAGAAAATAAATTTCCCCTTTCTAAATCTTCACAAACACTCCATAGGAGAAATATCCCAGCTCTGCACTAAGATTACTATTTGCACTAAGATTACTATTTGCACTAGTAAGATTACTATTTGCACTGTTGATTAATTGCACTACTAATTCTTCAGATAATGGAAGCTATTGCTCCTTTGAACCTCAGAAAAGGTACCAAGTCCATCTAACTCCTGCCAAATTCTCATTGTTAAAAATCTTCCTATTAGGAATCAAGGCAGAAGAGATTGCATAAAACTAGATTTGGCCTCTGAAAAGATATTTCCATTCTAAATGGTAATGTAGTCAAAAAAGACACAGTTGCATGGAAGCCTGAGTTTCCTGCAATTATTTGTAAGGGAAAAAAAAACAACCCAGAATAATCTTGCTGAGAAAGAGGAGAGAAAAAAGAGAACTGAGTTACCTGTCACTTGTGAGTGCTTGCAACAAATTCCAGTTGAGAGAAGCTGAGTTCATCTTCATTTGGAAGCAAAGATGAATAGCTATCATAACTATACGTGCTGCTATATTTATCAATATTATAATTATAATATTTCACAGAGCATTTTTTAGTGTTTCCCTTCCTCAAGTTTTTTTCATTGAAGAATTTAATTTTCAAGTCCATCTGGTACAGCAGTGTTGTGCACATAAAATAGTACTCAAATGTAGCAACAACAACAATGCTTTTATGTGCCCCCTATGCTTTAACATAGTCGGGTTCTTTATCACGATCTATCCTTATTCTGTCATCTAATGGTATTTATACAGATCTGATTTGGATGTCAGAAAAGAAAAAATTGTTTCAAGAGTATAGCACAAGTCAATGGTTGATTTATTAGAAACAGAAAATAAAACATTATACAACTATAGTCTACTGAATTAGCAAGTACTATGTGGACCCTGCACTTATCCTATTCTCAATCTTCTTTACAATGCATATATGTGCAACAAATATTTCAGGAAATTAATTATCATCATGGTGTCTCAAACGTAGCAGTTTCTACAAGCTTCTACATACAAACCAGAATCAATCCATACTACAGAAACTGATCCAGTTCTATTTATTATATATTTCCCCATATTCAGAAGAATCGTGCTCCATTTTTAACTGAATATATATCTGAGCCTAATTGTAACCTGTTTATTCTGTTGGAACATATTGATTCCATAACTTTTGGCAGTAAACTGCAAATCCCACTAGAAATAGCCATTAGGCTGGATAATAAATCAGTGTCTTGACAATGGCATCATATAGCCATCACAGTAAAAAGCAGCTGCAGATGACATTCAGAGTCTGCCAACATGGCCACAAGTTCTTTGAAAGAGGCAGTGATACTAACTCATACAACTGAGGTGGACCGACCTCCGCCAGGCCAGCCCGAGGACCTCAACTTTTACAGGAAGAATGCTTTTCTCAATAATAGGGAATGTAACAGGACTAAGTCTCTTTCTAACTTGGGCAATAAATAAATAAAGATGGTAAAATAGATTGGAGGAGGAGGGAGGAGAGGAAAAGTCATTTTCCTTAGCCTTAGCAATGCTCTGAATTCCAACCCAGAACAGTCCGAGCGGAACCAGCTCCCCAGGGCTGCACGCAATGATGGTGTGGGACACTGACACAGTCCGATAACCTCTGAATTTGGTTCTGCAGTCTGAAGCTCCCTTGCCAAGTTCTCCATGACTGAAATGTTTTGGGTTTTTTCTTTTCTTTTTAACCCAACCCTGTTCAGCAGAAGTGTATGTTTCTGACTCTCCAGGTGCAGTCAAGCAGGGTTTAAGCATACACTTAAGCATAATCCCATTGCTTCCTAGGAAACAGGTCTTGAAATCAGGACGAGATACAACACTTAGTTCTATTTTGTCAGTTCTTTTGAGAAGGAGAGGTATGTTTGTTCTGTATTTACAGAGCCCATAACACATGCTGGACCTCCGGTTCCCTGGATAGTCGACAGTGAAGCTTTATAATAATAAAAAATAATTCTACATGTCCATGACTGGGTGATATAGTCTACTGCCTTCTTTTATTCCATTTGACTACTGCATACAGTATTTACTATAACCATGAATGGTTTAATCCACTCTGTTGTGTTGCTCACATCTTGTTTGGCCCTGCCATTTTCCTACTGGCACTATTGCCACTTTCTGTTTCTTTGGGTTAAGGACATGATTTTCTTCTTTAGCTAGAAAGTCTTGTCAGTGTAATGAATTACTTGCACTGCACATGTTTAATACTATAATCCTGGTAAGCCATTGCTGTGTCTTGCACATCTCAAGGAAAAAAGAAAAAGCTAAAAAACCACAACTGAGATAGGGAAAAATCACATCACAGTCTCCCATTACAAGATGGGAAGAAAATCAGCACAGCTTATTTGTGCCTAAAGAATGTCCCATCAGCCCTTTCTGATTTTTTATTCACAGCAGGTACCACGTATTACACATCCAGTTTGAAGCATCTGTCAATACCTCAGGCTGCAACAAAGCGGCTGCAATTTATTGGCGAGCCCTGGCTAGAAGGGTTCTCTAGGGAAGCTCAGATATTACAGGCTGGTGTTAAAAATGCTACTGGAACAAATACATTTTTGCTTGGCTGCAATATTAAAAAGTGATGCCTGACCAGTAATTAAATAAGCTGCCAGATAACACAAAATGTGTTGGGCTAGTTAATGTATACAGATGTCACTACAGAGAGTGAGCTCGTAAACAAAACAGGAAACAAAGCACTAGCGCAACAAATTAACCTTTATGGGTTAAGCAGACTGTGAGCAATGAACAGGGATAGGATGTTTGGGGGTTTTCTTTAAATTAAGTCATAAAAAGATCTTAGGACTTTTGACAAAGAAGATGAACATGAGCATGTCATTAGGTTTCTGACCCCCAGTTGCTCCACGGCGACTGTATAGCAGCCATTACCCTCATTTCTATATTTGAAGACTGTACATCCTTATTGTAAAACAGTTTATTGTGTTGGGTACTGTACAAATACAGTGTTATTAGTTCATGTCTGTCAGCATTTTAATCAGATGTCACATTATGCAAAAAATGCTGATAACACAGACTACCAGCCCTGCCTTTGCATAACACACCTGCCAGGATGTTCTCTGCTGTTAGGCAGTGCTCCTGGAATGCCTCCTAGATTTTAAAAAAAGAAATTAAATTAAAAAAAAAATCAATATAAAAGGATATTATCACTCCATCTCGACAGGCAGCCAACCTTCTGTAAGGGGTGAATGAATCATAGAAAACCAGAGTGATCTTTAGTACTGCAACTAGAATGAACTGGGTAATACGGGGTAGGATATGAAGGAACTTTTGCTTTCCTCTATATAAATCCAAGATCTGGCATCCCAAAGAGTGTGGATTAATACTTGTCACAATTTTAAGCTGGAAAGTTTAGTGTGTTTCTGCATATATACTAATATTAGGGTTCTTTTGACACTTTGCTAAGCTATTTGCCTTCCAGATGCTTCAGCTGTTAATTCTTTAAAGACACACTGTATCTATGAATATTCTGTAAACAGTCATATGAAATAAATAGTAAGTCTGATGTAAATCATTCCTAGGTGCTTTTTGAGGAGACAGACTTTTGAACCAATATATCATTACCATCTGCCTTGTCAACTCTTCTTAGTTCATGCATTATTTACCTGCTAAACTATGGTGACAGTGGTGGAGCAGTAACGCTCTGTTTTGAACCTCCAGCTGCCATCTATGCAAAATAGGTTGAATGCCAAAGAGATATGAAATATTCATGCTTTCACTGTTTGTTTGTAACTGACAACAGCCTAATGCATAGGTGACTTTCAAGGCTCAGTATTTTGGTCATTCATTTACCTCTTCCACTCAAAATATCAAAAAAGTGTGAAGGGCAACATAGGTAACATTTTTTTCCTAATACTACCTCTTGATATAGGGGTTAGTCTTTAATTTATGGATTGATTTAATTTAATTTATTCTTATTATTCTGGTTATTAATTTAATTTAACTAGTCTTTAATTTATGGATTTCTCAGAACAAGTCAGCCTTTGGCTTTTAGACAAAACGACGTAACTTTTGCTTATAACCTGACTAGTATATACAAGATTCAAAAAGTTCTGAGAGATGCACAGATTTCATCATGATGAGTAGGTGTTTCATCGGGCATATTGAACATTATGGCATATTGAACATATTGAACATTGTTTCATTATGGCATATTGAACAATCAAAACCTGACTTCCCTCTGACGTTGTTAGCCATCACTCCCATTTTCTCCTCAAACATGTTCAGCCTTTCTCCCTGGTAAGATGTTTCTGTGTGGAATTCATTGTGTCACAGAGAGCTTCAGTGGAATGGCAAAGGATGACAGATGTCTATGAAGTTGCATATTTGTATATGTTTGTACCATGCATTCAGCTTTATTTTTGAGCATATCCCCCTCATCTTGAAATAAATATTTTAAATATTTCAAATAATATTTTACAAGGTTTTTTTCTCCATATGAATGAAAAATTTAAATGCAACTTTTAGTTGCAATTAAAATGTAGACCATGACGTGCTTTACCTTACCTCATTGTCAGTTAAAGCAATCTAGTAAATTCAAACAAAAGACTTCTTTGTAACAGAGTAATCCACAGTCTACATTTAGTCTTCATTCTTTCCTAAGTTTTGAAAATGATAGTATTATGGACTTGTAATATACTCATGTCTGTTTCTTATATTAAATTGTAAAAACTTTGAACAAGCACCATGCTCTATTCTGAATTTAGTAAAGTGTTTTGGGTACACTGCTAGAGTGGTTACAGTAAAGTTTTCATCTTCTAGGAAAGTCACGCAACTCCCTGTTTGAACATAGACATAACAGAGTAAAATGTAAAAGAAAAACACATCTCACATAAAGTAAGTTTAAATTTATAAATGCATTACCTGATTATTTTCATAGAAACACTGAAAGATCTCTTTTATTATTTCATAAGCAGAAAAGGATCATATAATTACCAGTTACTACCAAACTCAATGTCAAAAGTGTCAGACATTTACTGAAACACTCTGAATTCATTTAGTCCCAAATGTCCCATTTTAAACTGTCATACAAAATTTCCCAGGTTGCTCTCACAAAGTGTTGGTACAACATACTCTTAAAGGAGCTGTCAAGGTTTAAGAATGTCAAACACAAGCCTGTAAAGAAATACTCTGCTTGGAGATACTTTGTAAACCACACCTTCCTTGTTTTTTCTAACCTAAGACATTTTGGAAAGAAATGTAAAGCTCAATCATCAGATAAGAATATATGCTACTATATTTACTTAAATTGCTTAGGTTCATTATACTGTGAATAGTCCCACTGAAGGACCTGAAGCTCAAAGTTATGGTCACCAAACACCATTACTGCTGTGCCTAACCAACTCGGGAAAACTCAGGTAGGAATCGTGACTCTTAGGCTCGAGTCCTTTCTTGTTCCACCAAGAAACTAATTTTCTGAAACTCTTTCACAGCACGGTATTCCTTTGCTGTTGCACGAGCTAAGCTCTGCAGAGGGTCACATCCAGAAGGGACTAGGGGGTCATGACAGTCTTTTCCCCCCCATATTCTTCCTACGATAAGAAAATGTCATCAGAACTATGAGTAACTGTGGAGAGGATTTTTATACGTCCTTGGACCTCAAACTGACAAAAGCACTTCTGTTAGAGAGAAGAAAAGCAAAGTGAATGATAGTGAGGAAGCTCATTATGCCAAAAGAGAGTAAGAACAAAATTTCAGCAGTAAACATTGAAGTACTGAGGTAACAAGAGAAAGCTCAGGAAAGTTGGACAAATAAATAGATATAATTCAGCACTGCAGACTAAAAAGCAGGAAAGGTTTAAAAAACTAAGTGACCAAACTGAAAGAGCAGAGGAGGAAGGTTTGCAAACAAAATACTGGCAATTTTCAGTATTTACTAATTTTATATCTGGGGCAAAAGTCAATTATTTGTTTCCCAATCAATACCATAAGAAATACAGAAAGTAAATAAATAGAACTTAATTATTCTAGATCCGATTTCAAGCAATAAAATGACTGCAGGTTTCTGCAGAAATATAATACTGCAGATCCAATATTCACATACCAGTTAGCATGCACCAGAAAATAAAACTGCCTCTGCAATAACCACATTGCATCTTAATTTATATCAGTAAGCATTTTAGAAAAATGCATGAGACAGAAGTCTGATAACAAATTCACACAGGAAGGTTACACATTGAGCAGTAAAAGGCTATTGAATACATTTAAACTCACTGAGTGAAATCCCCAGTGTATAACCTACTATGGTTCCATTGATTTCACTTAGGAGTTTATAGAGTCTGACATTCACTGAAGTCAATAGAGCTGAACCATTTGGTATCATCTGCAGATCTTGCCCTGTATGCGTAAAAATAAGGGTTAGACTTTGCCTGCTCGGGCTCTGTAACTGTTGAAACTCTCAGCTTCTTTGGACTCCCATGATTTACACTGATTTATCAAAATCGGATTTACATTGCCTTGCAGAAAATATGGCTGCTTAAAAAATGAATATTTTCAAGAAGTCATTGGAAAGAAAATGTGAAAAAACCTGGAGAAAGCTTGAATCTCTTGACCTTTTGTAGTCCTCAGAGCAAGCCTTGGCAAACCCAAATCAAATACTTCATAAAATCTCTTTTCCAGCTGCCTGAACATAACAAACTCCAGAAGCACTCCAACATAACCCCTTCCACTGTTTTGGGTATTCTTGATTTTGTGCCTTAACCTCCTTTGACAAGATGTGGTGAGGTGCAGCCTCCAGAGAGGAAGGAGACTGCTCCTTCTCTTTTGGGTCAGCTGAGCAGCTCAAGGGGAGAGGTGCTCAAAGTGAGCTGCGGCAGACCCCAAGTGAAGCAGGCAAGAGAGAACAGCATTCAACAGTGGTCACAAAAGCTCCAGAAAAGGCTGAGGAGCAAGGAGCAGCCTGTCAGCCTTCTGAGACAGAAGAAACTTTGTAGGAACCAGAAGGGATGAACAGAGCACCTGTGCTGCAAGCCAAGGAGATGCCAAGGTAAATGCAACCAAGCATGGAAGCAAGGGCTTGCCTATAGGGGCACAGTAGGCAGGGTAAGAGCTGTTTGAAAACCTTTCAGTCCTACTGAAAAAGTTAAAATTTTACTATTTATACATATGAAGTTTGACTTTCTCAACTTTAGAAGCCTTTTGGATTTATTTGGGAAGCACAGTCTAGCAATTAAAGTTGCAAGTAACAACAGATTCTTGCATCAGGCAGTTACAAGCAACTTTAATTATAAATGGGGCAGGTAGAAAAATCCCCAGTAAACTGATACTCCTTTTATATTTTCACACCTCTTTCCTTTAGAAAAGGACCCTTACATGAACGGGCCTTTTGAAAAAGCATTCATTTCATCACAGTTTAGTCCGAAAGTCCCTGTCTATGGTCTGAATCCTGAACAGGCAAAGGATATGGCATTAAGGAAACAGCAAACAGTTCGTAGCAACTAACTGGTTTTAAAACTGCTTTTGCCTGTTTTACAACACATGGAGGAAGTTTTAATTTGGTCTTACATTTGGGAGGAACAGAATCATAAAACTGGGCCTATCTGATCCCAGGTTCCCACACAATATTTCACCTAGATCTGAAACCGTCTCCATCTCAGAGCAACTTGTTATCCATCATGTTGTTGCTATTTACTTATCCGCAAGGCCATCTGCTCTACTCACTGCTCTGTATCCTCAGCATGACAAAACTAACCAAGATTTACAATGACAAATGAGACCCACTTCCACACCGGAGTTAATCAACTGAAAATTCAGATTTCCTAGTGGACACAGAATAAGTTAAAAGCTTTCTGGTTGCATCAGTATTGCATTCAACTGAAGGCATTTACAAAATGCAGATACCCCGTGAGGGCAACTGGGGAGACAGACACTTACTGTATTGGCCTTGACAAGCATCACCCACCCAAAGCTCGCTTCTGTGGCTCCTGCTGGAAAAAACCTTTATGCCATATTTAATTTTCTAATGTGACTAGTTCTATTGAGACAATTAACATTAGTCATATGCTTAAAGTTAAAATGCAGTTTGCTGGGCTACCACTAAATATTCAAAATTGTACTGAGCCCTAAAGCAGTATCTCAACTAACACAAAATACTAACCAGGGTTGCATGCTCACATGCAAATTTATTTATTTTCCACCTACATTTTTTAACTTATACCAGCTTATTTTCCAGTTATATTTTTTAATTCGAAATTCCTTAGCTAGTAGGTGTTTGCAAATTCCCTTTAATTCCATTACTTTTACTACTCGTATTGGAAATAAGTTATCACCAGCTAGACAATATGTTCTTGCACAGAAAATGTCACTTATCTGATTAGGAAGCACAAGGAGCATTATGTGACTTAAGTTGTCATTCACAAAGCGAGTTCTCCTACCTGCCAGTTTCCAAACTACTCACATATCGAAATACATGTCTTTATGCAGGTATTTAGTAAATGCATTCTCAGGGGTATTTGTTCTTCAACATACTTATGAATAGAGGTAGTTATTTACGTATTTGAAATTAATAATTCAGTAACCGTACTCAACAAATAAATTGGGTTTGCTTAACTTCTATGAATCACAACTCTAAACTAACTGAAGGCCAAAGACAGAAACCTAAAGCTTGTTAAAATATATTTCAAGAAATTATACAAAGCCAAAGAGCAACCAAAGTTAGACAATGTAATATGAAAAGCAGATTCTTCATGTAAAAATTACCGAGAACAACAAACAGCTAGTAACTGCCAGACTCTGCACCTTGTGGCAAGTCACTCACAAATGTCACCAGATGTGAGCGCGTATGTGCCTCTGTCTTTCTCCATCTATACATAAAAAACCGTTGCAAAGCTAAGCAGGTTAAAACTGGGAAACAGCAGAACTGAGGCTGCCCATTTAATGTAACTTCGTCCCTCTTGGGACCATACGTACTCTATAATGAAACGGTCATAGTTTCAAAAGTCTCTTACCAGACCAGTTAGACAGGATGGGTAGAACTAATATTTCATTTCAGTTTCATTGTTTAATATATCGGTTTGTACCATACTGACCACAAACCATTCAGATCTGTTTTGCAGGTAGAATTCTCGTGTGCTGGTTAGCAGGTTCAATACATCCGATAAAGTATCCGATACAGTAAAATGCCAAAATTTCCCTTATTCTTCAGTAATATTGAATTAAATTATCAGGGAAAATATAGCTATATTTTTTATTTATATACATATATATTTTATATATAGTTGATAACATTCTCATATAGATAATATTATTTATACCTTTATTATAGATAGTCGAATTTTTGTTCTACTGAATTTTCTTCCATACTATACACTGAGATAGACAGAGAAAATAACAAGTGTCATGCCAAACTGACAAGCCACACAATTCTATTGTAGACTATTGTAGATGAACTAATAAAGGAGAGCAAAGTAATAGGCATAATCTGATTATTCACTTCCGGAAGCTTCTTTCTGTCTCACTGAAGCAGTGTCAGGTGTAAACTGTGACTTCAACCTGGAATGTACCAAGATTCTACCATGTCTTTAATATAACCTTAATTTCTTTCACTCTGATTTTCTTAGACATGGTGATATTGATACTGAAGAAGAAAACAAACTGGTTGTTAATGAAGTAAACGTAGTACAGGTACACTAATACATAAAAATGTTAGTAATACAGTTATTTTTAAATATGTATGTCTCCAGATGGATTGGGATGGAATAACAATGAATTATAAAAGATAATAAAATAACCTCTTTCTTACTATATTAACTTCAAAATGTGCAACTTCACAACATTGCCCTTGGACTCAACGTTCTGATGCATTATTTAAGCAACGAGATTTCCCTAGTAACTCTGAAAGTTATTAATATATGATCTCATTATTTAATCATTTCATTTTCAAAATACAATCATCCATAATATGTCTCATTATATCACAATCAGAAGAGCAACTGATAATAAAAAAAGGGAAAAACAAATTTGAGTTCAAAGCATTGTTGATTTTCTTAATTGCTAGTAATTTTAGATCTTTGTGCAGCAATTCTCCCAACAATAGGGAATAGGATCTAATTTTTTTTAAACAAAAAAAGTCTGCACAAAGTTGAAAGAAACCTTAAAATACTTTGGTTAAGGGTTGTAATTATATTTGGATCAGAATATTCCATGCCAAGTTTTCTGATTTGATACAATAGTAAGAAGGGACACTGGGATAGGCAGAAATACCCAGGAGGATAAGGATTTATAGCTCCTCCTATTTCAACAAGCCACTGCCTCGGTTACATCTCATATCAAACTACAGATCTGAACATAGACCTGTGGCTCACTGGGAATTAAATGAATTCATCTAAGTGTTAAGAGATTAACACCTTCCTTAATCCAGTATCACCTCATGATGGACTAAGGATCTGACTGACAAAGCAATGCTCGAACAGGGTTATAATTTGAAAAAAAAAGGTTAAATTCTTTATTTATCCATATCTTTATTTCCTATTCACAACTTCTGGGTTAGGGGAGGAGAAGACTGGACCAGATAGCCTCCTGAGTTCCCTTCTACCCTAAATTATTCTATGTTTCTAAGAATAGGAAAGATGTATATGACTAATACAACTTTAAATACCTAAAGCTTTTGAGTATGATCAAAGTTGAAAAATATTTAATATGCAAAAGTATTGCTTTCTCTCCATAAGTCAGACACTGAATTTCTATCATCGTAACTATGTGTCGTACAAAACCGAAGAAGTATTCTCTCCAGGATATATACAATAGTAACATTTGTCAAATTTACGTAAACACTGAAGCCTGTGTAACATCAGAGCCAAGGAATCCTTCCCTCAGTCCAACTTTCAGGTAGGTCACTAGTCCTAATAAATATTGGTGCTTCCCACCTTAAAACAGAAGCAAGGTAAAGCAATGGAAAACACAGGGCAAGCAATTTTCAGGTTTTCGTATTTTTATGTTTTGAACATTTCTCTTTCTGCAAAGAGTGATGTTAAGGTAAACAGTTTTAAAAACAGAGGAAGAATACATGTGTAAAGAAAGCTAGAATAAATTTTACAAACCATTTTCAAATCCATATCTCCTTTATATAAAATCAATAAGCGTTCTTAAGCATTTACTTGGTAGAGCCAAAATCATTTGGATTTTTACAGCAGCTGTTCTTCTGATGGCAAAATGAAAGTGATACAGCTTTCGGAAAAAAACATAACTTCCAATCTTATTGCAATGCCAATTTTATTCAATACCATTTATTTCAGATAAGGGTAATACCATTATCCTCCAGTACTCCAGGTTAAATCCTATGTAGGAGTATCTTTTCTTCCTCAGTCTTATGAACCTTTCCCTTACAGCAGTGTCACACAGCAAATTCTACAGTGCGGTGCATCAAGCCCTGACAGCAATAGCTTCTGATTTGCCTATGAGCATCTACTATCTCATTTTCAAGCGCCACAACTGACACTAACATCTTGTGTGTTCAATACTCTGTTGACTTCCACATTTCCATATTTTTCATACAAGCTAGGCCAGGATAGGGGACAGAGGAGCAGAAAAGACATGGTATGCATGCGATGGTTTGACACACAAATATTTTAATTAGTCAGCTACTCAAATACAGACCTTGGCAATGCATAGGAGAAGAATTCTGAATGTGAAATTAAGCTAGACAGTGTGTAAGTACTACAGGAACGTGTGGCACGGTTTATGATGCATGAAATACCAAATTGAGATACTAGGGAAGGAAATTAGCCAAGATAATTAACGGCATTGTTCCAGAACTCAAGAAGCATGGAGATGAAGTGGCTTTCAGCATAAACCTGTTTCACCCACCATATAGCTTTCCCATGCACGTTTTCCTTTTTTATATATAGCTAGCTTCATTGGCAGCATGTCAGCTTTGGAAAAAGTAAATAGAATTGTTGCTTTAACAGCAAGTTTTATGATAAAATTATTCTTTTGGATAATCATTTCCCAGTAACATTGGACAGTAGAGAAAATGGCAATATTCTGTTGGTAAGGAAGATGTTTTGTTCTACAGGTGAGTTCCATGTATTCCTTTAATTTTATAAATATATCTAGGTAGCAAACCTTATGGTGGAAGAATTGGTTAAGAGGTAAGCAAGCTAAGCTTTTCTTCTTGTATTTTATTTTTATGCCCTAAAAACAATTACCGTGAATGATCCATCTTACAGGACCAGTTGACAGCAGAAGAGCAGGCCCCCTTGTTTCAAACCCTGCCCTTGACAAGGTACTAGTAAGGATGATATTATTGTTCAGCCTTTAGGCTATGGAAGTAAGGAAGACGAGGGTAAGCACCTGTACCTGCGTAGTCACTGTAATGTAGAGTACCTCTGCTTCCGTAATTTTACTGTCTAGTTTACTTCTATTTTTTCATCAATACAAGACAAAAACATAATGAAAAACTTCTCTCTGAACAACCCATTTTCCCAAAGGTGTAAACTGGTGACTTTAGCCTGTGTTCAGATTATCATTGCAACTGTGAAGCTGTTGCTGTAAAGTAACTCTGTTGAAGAATCAGGTTAGGAGTTTCTGAGCATTTTGTTTATTCAGCTTTTATGGACATAGAGGAGAAAGGGAGACTTTAATGCTGACTTCTTCCCATCCAAAGAGAACTGGAGTAAGATTAAAAATCGCCTTGTACAAAAGAAGTAGTTAGAAAATGGAGATTTCAAGTATGTGGCCAGCAATGTAATTTATGAATTGATAATCCTTCTTTTAATAAAGAACAGTTATTCTACTTGGGACTCAGAATATTCATTTTCAGTATTCCTCTATGAAGACACCAAGAAATGCTCTAATATTGATACTTCTGTTAAGAGATACTTAATGTTAATATGCTTTTAATAACACTGGCTTTAAGAAATGCACACGATTGCCATACTTCATTTTCGTAAGGCATCTCTTTAAGAACAAAAATACACCATCATAGGAATTAAAACTAACACCAAATTCTGCCTGTGACCTTTCCCATGCCAGGTAAGCTCCTGCTGCTTCAGTTTGTCCACTAAAAGGAAAGCTTGGGGTTCAGTCCTGCTTATGCAGTGTTTATGAAGGTATCGAGGACAACGAGTATGTGACTATTATGGGGAAAAGTCCGAAGACAGGCTCCCACAGGAAAACAGGCAGAAAAAGAAAAAAAAAACAACCAAAAGCCCCCAAAAAACTTTAAATATTCTCTGTTAATTCAGTTGCATAAAGGGAAGAAGGAGTTGGTTTGGTTTGTTGTTTTTTTTTTACTTTCTTTTTCTTTTTTTTAGCTTCATGTTGACCAGCTTTAAATTTCATTTATCATAAGGAGATGGACTAAGTAATATCTAACATGTTTTCATGACATGAACTAGGATAATTTTTAACAAGTTATGCTATTTCTATGATGAGCTATAGTTATGATGACAAAGTATTAACTTCTGTCTTAAGTTTATTTTTTTGGGGTGCTGTAGTACCATTGAGTTATGCAGTTTAAAAATACATATATTTGTTTGCCAACATTAGTTATCAAATGAAATGAATCTTATGACAAATGAGGATAGCTGCGACAACAGCCTCAATTCAGAGGCAGAACCAACACTGCAGATGCTTTAAGCCTCATAAAATAGGCTTAATAAAGGCTTAATCAGACACTCATAAAATATTATGCAAACAGAACCAAGCATCAATTGATATTGTGGCTTAGGAACTAAAGTACCCATTATAAATAACATTCCCTGTCACCACAGGATTTTTATTCAGCTGTGATAAAACCAGACACACTACTTATCTGTGATAGTTAAAAATGAAAAAGAAGATGCTTAATTTTCTGAAAAATCTAACATTTCTTGTCCACACTTTGTCTTCAAGCTATTCTTTTCTATTCCTTTATTATCCCATTAAAAAATTCCAGTTTCTTCCTGATTTGTTACTAAACTTCCTCCGGCCTTTGATGCTCTTCAGAGCCTGTCATAACGGGATACATTGTTCATTCACTTTCTTTATGAAATACAAGATTTTCTACATTGTTCTTTTTAAGACCAAGTGTTGCGGTTTAGCCCCAGTTGGCAACCAAGCTCCACGCAGCTGCTCGCTCACCCTCCTCCCGGGTGGGATGGGGGAGAGAATTGGAAGAGCCAAAGTAAGAAAACTTGTAGGCTGAGATAAGAACAGTTTAATAATTAAAATATAATAATAATAATAATTTGTAATGAAAAGGAAAACAACGAGACAGAGAGAGGAACAAAACCCAGGGAAAACTAACAAAAAAAACCCAGTGATGCAACCGCTCATGACCTGCCGACCCATGCCCAGCCAGTCCCCGAGCAGCCATCGCTGCCCCCTGGCCAACTCCCCCAGTTCCTATACTGAGCATGACACCATATGGTATGGAATAGCCCTTTGGCCAGTGGGGGTCAGCTGTCCTGGCTGTGCCCCCTCCCAGCTTCTTGTGCCCCTGGCGGAGCATGGGAAGCTGAAAAGGCCTTGACCAGTGTAAGCACTGCTCAGCAACAACTAAACCACCAGTGTGTTATCAATGTTATTCTCATACTAATCCAAAACACAGCACTAGACCAGCTACTAGGTAGAAAATTAACTCTATCCCAGCCAAAACCAGGACACCAAGGCATATGAATATAAGAAATTTACCTAGCATTAATTATATTTGTCACTGATTAAACAAACAAACAACAAAAAAAAAAGAGGTGGGCTTTTAATTAGCCTTTCCACTCTTCAGTCTTTTATAGTTATTTCTTAATAAATTTGACAGAGAAATCTGAGCTAAGTAGATAGGAATTAAATTTAGTTCCTTCTCAGTAAGGTCAGGTGATATAAGGCTGATTAAACACTGGAAGCATAAACCCAGTGAATAACATATGCTCATAGCAAGAAGAAATTGCCTATTAAGTTTAACTCTAAACAAAAGATTGTACCAATTAAATTAATTTTTCCATCCTCCTTGACAATGATGCCAAGCTCAGAATTGCCAAGTCATTAACTGTTCCTTAGGTGCTCTGTAATGCTCACGCAGTGAATTTCTGCCGACAGTAACAGCTTCTCATTTTCACTACAGACTTCCATTTGCTTCCAAGGAGCAGAGGAGCGTCCTGCGTGCAGCACAGCCAACCGCCCCAGAGTATTGTGGTCAACCTTAGCTTACAACAGCACCAACAGCACCATAGCAGGGAGAGACTGCTAACCTCACAGCTAGGCTTATCGCCACTTCCCGAGGCACGCCTGGGGACATCACCATTCTGTAACTGTTTTTCTATCTTTGGTCTATCACTTCTAAAAATGGAAAATAACCCCCAAATATATGAACCTTAGCTTGTGGCATGTATTGTGGTGCTCAGCACCAGTATTTGATCTGAATCGGGGACACTGTTAGCACAGATACCCAGTGTGTTTTTAGCACTGGTTCTACTGTTCAGGTTCAGTGTGCCCTTTGGGAAGGCTGTGCTACCATAAGGTTTTGAATAAGGAAAAGATCATATTGCACCTATTGATAAAGCTGTAATAAACTGCAGAGAAATCAACAGAATTCGTAAACTTTTGGTCTTTACATCAGGCTGTGTCCTGAAGCATAAGACAGAACCCTGGTGAAGCTTCACTCTTCACACGGCTGTGATTCGACCTGAGGGGTACATGCTTCAACTGCTTCCCTCATCCCCACTAAACCAAAACCTGTAATTATTCTAGAGATCAGCTGTAGAAACCCTGCATCCCTGCTTTTAGCTTCAGTTGATTTCCATCCAAATTTTATACTTTTTTTTTTCCTCACTTCTGTACTTTCAGAGTTAATCATTACTAGTAATGTTATCCAAACACATATCCAAACAAAGGAGCATCCATTTACAACAGATGAAGAATCCTGGACTGTCAATTATAACTCAGCCCATGAATTAGTAGTCATGCTGAGTGAGATGCTGTCTAAGGACTTGGCTTTTTTAATAAGTCTGCCTATTTCCCCAGAAACCACTCTATCATTAAAGCACCTAAGCATCTCCCAAATAATCTCCCAGATCTAATTATAATAGATATTTATTATTGAAACATCTTATGTTTATTTTAATATGGATTGGATATCTCATGCAATGATTTAATTTTGAAGTGCTTTACAGTATCTCTTACAGACAAAAAGTAACAGATTTAATAAAGACAGACACACAAGCCTGGTTTCAAACTAAAACTGGACATCGCGTGACACTTCAGTGAGCTTTAGCAACAGCACTGTGTAAACTATGGGTTATGAACAGAAACAAAGGAAAGACCCAGTCAACAACTGGGACGATCATAAGCTATCATATTACAGAACATAATTTTAGGGATACTGTTATAAAATTAAATTTAGTACGCATTACTATCAACTTGGAAAAGACCATGGAGGAAACACATGATAGCAGCCTATAAAACATGATCAGCAGAGAGGATGAGCAGAGATGGTTTGGTCTCTGGCTCTTCCACTACAAGCTTAAAGGGGGACGGTTGAAACAAAGAGAAGATGATTCTTCACACACCAGGCAGGCTGCAGAACTTCTCACAGATTCCTGAGAGCTAAAAGTTTACATCTGTTTAGAACAGACTAGACATATTCATGGGAAGAAAATCTACCAAGGGTTATTAATGTAATTAAAAGCATCTGTGACTGGGGAAATTCCTGGATTGCAAACTGCTGGAGGCGAGGACAGCATTTCGAGGAAGTACCGCTGTGTCTGTCCTGGTTTTATACCCTCTCCTAGATATCTGCTTTTGATTCTGTTGGAGAGAGGCTACCGAGGGACAGGCTGTGGGGCTGCTCCAGGATGCCTTTCTTGTACTGAGAGAAGCAAACAGGCATATTCTGGATACCCACCCTTCAGTGGTATAGAATGCAGTAAACTGATTCCGATGAAAAATTATGTGTGCCAAGTTGTCTTCATGGTCTCAAAACCTTTCCCATGCACAAACTTCCACCCCCCAAAAAAGTGACAAAACAAATCCCATGTCTGAAGTCCTTAGCTTGCAACACAGGGGGCAATTCTGTCTTATGATGGAAAATAAAAGTTCTGGTCAGCTCCTTCTCAACAGGAATTAGCTATATCTTCTGTGCACCCAGGTGGGAGTAGGCAAAATAAATACATTGACAGCAAAACAAGACCCGTATCATGTCTCCTTGCCTCATTTCTAGGGACATACTGACTAGTAATATATAAGTATGATGTCACAAAAATAAATATATTCAGATCTCAAGATTCATAAATCATTGCCACAAGCCTGACAACCAATAGAAAAAAATTGAGAAAAATATAAGTAACAGCAAAACGATAAATGCCTCCTGCTTTATTGACTGAGGATTTTTGACACAGATCAAAAAAGATGAATTTAATGTCAAGACCAATGGGGTAAGTTTAGGACAACAACCTTCCCATTAAGCACCATTAAGTTCACGTTCAAAATTTAACTTTTTGGTCTTTTTATTTTGGCTTCTCCTTGCTTTTGTGAGGCATTTTATTAGACGTTCTTAAAAGAAATGACAAACAAAGCTATAGTGGGAACATGATGCTATGCTACACAGTGGTCTACTTTGGGACCAATGAAATCCTGCAATTTACGTATCACTTTTTTTCTGAAAAATTGATTCCTTATTTTTTTACAGACCAAGTAAGTCGATTATTGTAACCAGCAACCCTTTAGCCTCTTCTCAAGCCCATATCCCTTTGAAATAAAATGTAGATACCTGCTACTTTCTGGTATGAGACCTTCTCACACCAGTCCTCAGATACCTAAAAGACGCAGGGCAGCAGGTATGCAGAGAAGCATTTCTCCAGCAGCTATGGACTCATGAAGCTCAAAAAGGATGCAGTATGAAAGAGGGAAGAATCAATGACCTGAGTCTACATCGTTGTGGCAATGGGGCTCTGCTGGTATAGGAAAATCCACTGGCCTTTTGAATGGCAATGGTTTAAATTGCCTCTCTTTACTAGCTAGATCTCCATGGTGAACCAAGAAAGTGGTTATTTCAGAACATCACTAACGTCCTCAGCCACCTTAGAGTCATAGCGCTGCAGAGTGGGAAGGAAATGTAAATAA
The DNA here is from genome assembly GCF_035582795.1 of Mycteria americana. Taxonomy (NCBI): domain Eukaryota; kingdom Metazoa; phylum Chordata; class Aves; order Ciconiiformes; family Ciconiidae; genus Mycteria; species Mycteria americana. The sequence goes on along the minus strand of NC_134365.1, from coordinate 11,408,706 downwards.
ACATACAAGATAATAATTCGTATTTCAGCCAGCCTATATGCATTTTCCATTAATTCTCAGCATGCTCAATATTCTGTATAATATCCCTGGTGGCCTCTGGATAACGTTCTGTCTGTTAGTTCCTCTTTAGGGCTCCTATTTTCTTGTGGTGTAAGGCTCTCTGCCAAGGCTCATCTTGATTATATACATTATTTCCCACCAACAGAGGGGCTGCTGTGGTCTATCAGGTTCATGCACAGTATGTTATCGATGATATTTTACATCTTCCTAAATAGAAATCCGCCTCAAGCCACAATGTGTCTCCGTTAATTAATAGGGTTTTCATAAATTTCTATTGAAGACTTAACTGGCTGTTTGTTTTTATAAATCACAAGATTAGCTACCAGCTAACAGATGCTGATTTTATCCTTCCTGCCATTTGTTACTTCACATTTCTTTATAAGACCAATCATTGACTCATCAGGAGAATACTGAGTCCAGTTTTCAATGTTAAATTTAGACGATATCAATGATAAAAATCTCAAATGCAAAGTAAAATCTGTTTATATTATTTGGACAGTTTCCTATCCAAAACATGCTTTACAAGACATTATTAATGAAATGTTTCTGACTCATCTCATTAAAATATAAAACCCTTCACTCCTAGGTCTACACCAATTTCCCAGGAAAAGGCTTATTTTTGAGACACACTGAGTCCCTGTTTTTCAACTTATTTGAGAATTTAGATTGCAAGTTGAGAGAGGATTCACAATGAAGGCCAAACACCTTTCATTATATGAACCAGAAAATAAATTATTTCCAGAGCTGAACAATCATTCCATGGCCATAGCTTATAATTTAGAAGAATTTCTTCTTAGAATTTAGAATATCATGGTAATTTATTAAATGGTAACAATTGTTTTGGGACACATGTCCAGCATGTGGTTAATACCCCTTTTCTTCAGATGCAAGGACATAATATGCTTAGTATTATTCTGCCTTTATTTTCAAGTTGCAAGCAAATAAAAGAATAAAATTATAGATTCTGGAGAGTTTCTTCTTCATAGCTTTTTCTCCATAATATACTTTCAGACCAGAATACCATTTTCAGAAACTTCTTTTCTAGACAGGTTCACACCTTGAAATACATATCTGTACCTGAAGAATAAAATCAAAGCACAGAGGAAGAAACGACTCTCACTCTGGAAGACAAAGCTAGAGGAAGAGTCGTCTCTCACCAGCAGGGAGGCATGACCTCAAACCGGAGTAACTCCCCACCTGGCTGTCTCACAGCGTTATCACATGTCAATCTTTTCAGGGTCGGTGACTGGCAATAACATCCTAAGAATTCTCTAGTTTCCTAACTGGCTCTGACACTTATGAATAAATATCTCCTTGTCTAACCTTGCCACTTTTATCAAGTATGTGGGCTGCAGGAGGATGCATTAGAGGCTCTGAACGCTCAGTTTTGAACATAAAAAGAAAACATATCATTTGAGCCAAGTATAGTTCATTAATGAGATGACTGGCCAGCTGTAATCGGATTTGCTCCTTGCAATATGCTCACCACAAAATCATTAATTCTTCAAATAACCTCTTATTAGCCAATCTCAAGAATCCATCTTCAGACTTCATCTTTCAAATGCACCACTTCCAGCACAAAGCTTTTCCTGAGAATATTTTTTTTTTCTCAGTTTCTCTGATATCATCCTTTCCTAGTTGTCCTCCCATTGCTTTGATCTATACTACATCAAGTTTAGCAGAACTTTGTCACTTTTCTGCAGAATTCTTATGGGAGTTTTGTAGGGCTTTGCCTACAAGTTGGTTTTTTTTTTTTATTCCCCTCTACATTTGGTCTCCAGGTTATGTTATCCTTAGCTGCAAGTTCCACTACCATTCACTGGCTACTGTTGATGATTCACAGCCTCATGTGTTTATTACAAACCTGTAACTTGTCCAAACTAAAATCTTTCTGTGGGTGATTGACAATCGGCTCAGTTCCAGTGGCTAAAATCAGACTCAAACTCCCTTCTTCCCAGTAAAACAAAGGAAAAACGCCCAAACCCTGATAAAAGCCAGGCTCTGGCAGTATCCTGAGACAATTTCCCACTTTCCTAAATGACACTGGCTTATTCATCCCTTGTACATCATCTGCTATCATTTATCTTAAGCAACTGGGGCAAACATCTTCATTTTAGCTTTCTGTTTGTACAGCTCCGGCATCAACGCTGCCTCTGATGCTGGTACAATAACACACGTAGCAACCAACAGCCAGGGTTTATTTGGCCTCCAGTGTTCTTGGCAAAGGCCGGCTGGAAATCGAGCACGCACAGTGCCTGACACCCCGAGCTCTCTGAGCGACTCTCACACAATTCTGCCCTCGCGGGGGGCGAGGGGGGGAATGTAAATTTTTATTTCTAAACTGATACTTGTCTACCTGACTCGTTTACAGCGGGAGTGAACTCCCGGGAAACAAAGCTCCAGAATGCGCACATACAAGTAGCGGCCTTTTACAAAGCATTTCCGAGGGCGGCTGGCACGGGTTTCCCGCCCGGCAGCCGGGCGGGCCGGGCCTGCCAGCGCGGAGCCCGCGCCACCGCCTGCGCTCCGCCAGCGCCACCTGCCGGCCGCGCCGCTCCCGGGCAGGGCCGCTCCCGGGCCCGGGCAGGGCCGCGCCGCTCCCGGGCAGGGCCGCTCCCGGGCAGGGCTGGGCCGGGCCGCGCCGCTCCCGGGCAGGGCCCCTCCCGGGCCGCTCCGCCCTGCGGCCCCGCGCGCTGCCGGCGGGAGGGAGCTCCTACACCCCGCTCTCTTGCCGGCTCTCCGAACCTCGGCGAAGAGAAAGTGACAGGCCAAAAAACCCACCCAAACCCCACGCTACTGCTACCGACAATCATACACGCAAACCCCTGAACCAGACGAGCGCAAGAACGCTCTCAACTGAATGTCTGTGGTGGCCCCATCCCCCAGGGCCTTGCCCGCGTCGCCCGCACGCCCCGGCGGCCAGGGGTGCTGGGCAGCTGGCTCTGCTGCCGCCTTTTCCCTCCCTGAAACAACCCGGACAATCACGAAGCCCTTTACGGATGCCCTCGAAAATCAAAATTTCGGCCTTCAGCAGTGTTTAAAGGTAAAATAAGGCCGCTGGTGCAGGAGGGCTCAACGAGCCAGCGCTGCCGCGCCAAACCTGCGGTGAAAGCCCCGCGGGCCCTGCCAGCCAGCAGAGGGCCAGCGCTGCCCGCCGACCGCGGAGGGAGCGGAGGGACGGCAGCCCCGGCACTGCTGCTGGCGAGGGAGAGACAAAGAACAGGCAGGGAGCCGATTTGCTAAGAAAATCTCTAATAAAGAAGCAAACGGGAAAATGTGGGTAGCGACACCAGTAAAGTATTTTTTATATATATACATATATATATATAGTCACACTGTAAGCTGCCAAATCCAACCCAATCGCTGCCATGTGTTTGATTTTAAAAGATGCATATTAATTACGCTTACCAATGTGCTCTAATTGGAATATGGTCACATATTCTTGCTCACATAAATAATGCCAGTTAGAACTTTTCACCCAAACAGAATAATTCAGCTGTAATGCCTTTATCTTGAAAAGTAAAATGCAAATCTCAATTTTATACATTAAGTTATAATTTAGAATTATAGGAAAGGGGATTTTTTAAAGGGAAAATCCATAAGTACTCATTCCATTAAGTAGCAACAGCAGCAACTTAAAAATCCTAAGATAATTTTATTTTCAATTTTACTACTCTTATCTTTTCTGAATTTTTCTCTTCTCTAGGAGGCTTTATTACTACCAGAGTCTCAGTGCAGATTTTATTTGAAATCAATTTTTAGGTAATTACTCCAGCATTTATACTTGATTTCTCTGCATCTGATAGGAAAAAAAGGATCTGATTTCTTCAGTATGAATGAGCAGCAGTAGCACTCTTCTATGTTTATCTCTCATAAAACAAGCATATACCAATGATAGAGTAAAACTTAACCAGTCACCCCTTTCATTACCCAGCGGTAATTGCAGCATTTATTTTAGCACTTAAAATTCAACAACCACTACATCACCCAAAAGCACAAGTCTGATTGGGATTCAATTCTGAACATCATTAATGTATTATAAGGTGAATTATACTCTTACTGTTCTTAAGTATATAGTATTTTTAATAATCACTGGAAGCAATGAAGAGTACATGCATTTTAAGCAGCAGCATTGAGAACATTGTGAGTCTAATGTTGTACATTGGAATGATTTTTACCCCTGTGCGTAAGTCTACATGAGGACAGCATTCTGGGCAGCACAGTTTGTGTAGAATCACAGAATGCTTTGGGTTGGAAGGGACCTTTACAGGTCATCTAGTCCAACCCCCCTGCAAGAGCAGGGACATCTTCAACTAGACCAGGTTGCTCAGAGCCCCGTCCAACCTGACCTTGAATGTTTCCAGGGATGGGGCATCTACCACCTCTCTGGGCAACCTGTGCCAGTGCCTCAACACCCTCATTGAAAAAAATTTCTTTCTTAAATGCAGTCTAAATCTGCCCTCCCTTAGTTTAAAACCATTGCTCCATTGCAAGTGTGCATCACTTCATTTCTTTCCCAGGCCGGACACTTTTACCTGGCTGAAGTATTGCCCTCCAGTGTCGTCTGGCAAAGCTCTTTGCACTGTCACTCAGCACTCAACAAGACACAGAGCCCTCAGCCAAGGGCAGTCCCTTCTGCTTGCTTCTGCTGTGAAAAAGAGTTGGAAGGACATGATGCTCATGCTTTAACTCACTGGGCCAGGTGCACAACCAGTATAAATTACCATCTCTCCATTGCCTGCAATAGTGTTAGCTCAATTAACACTAACTGAAAATTTGGCCCTGAATATATTTATGGGGATGGGGTTGGGTGGTTGCTTTCATAATTCTCTTTTTAAGTCAAAGGTTCTGTGCAGCACTACTTCGGTGTGCACAACCTTGCAGCACACCTGCAACATTAGCATAAATTCCAGACACATACCTATATTATCTCTTTACCTAAAGGGGTTACTGTGCTTTAAAAAAATCAGTTGTAAAAGCTACTGGACCTCTTAAGCTGCTGGCATCAGGAAAAATATAAGTAACACCTCCACCTGCTAACACAATTCATTTTGAATGCACGAGTGTGAGCTGTAAAATCTCAATTTGCACAAGCAGTGCTATCTGAATTTGGGAAATAACACAACACATTAGCTCTCCTACAAACCAGATTAATTACTGGCAGATTACTTTGGCATTTGTTTTACACCTTGGTGGTGAAAAAGGCAAAGGGATTATATATTGTACTCATAGCCCAGTCTGCAACTTTGCACACCATCAGGTGGATTTTAAATATATTCTGAGTTTTCATTTGCAGTATGAAAAATTTGTGCAAAATTGTTCATCATCGCAATATCCTAAAAATACCTTATCAATGCTACAATCTCTGTATGGATTGTAAAACATAAAAGTACGGTAAGTTTAATAGAAGGAAAATATTTAAGAATTGAAATCAAGCAATAAATGTTTTATCCAGAGAACATTTTTAAAACAAAACCATATGTTAATTGTATGCTAAAACTTCTCTTAATTAATAACTAAACCAATGCACATAAAAACACACTTCACAACAACCGATAGTACATCAGCCCAAATTAGCTGATTACGTGGCTTTTAACAGCAGCAAGGCTGCTCTACTGATCTAAATCTGAATGCTGAACTGCTGAACCCATTTTCTAGGATAAATTTAGCTGTTCTTTCGTGTTCCACTTTTCTTTGGTACTTGGATCAGTTATGCAGTGTATAATTATACCAGTGCAGTTATACAGCGCTTTCCATCTGAATGTCTCAACACGCTTTTCAGACTTAATTACTTTGGACTTGGAAATCCTTCATGACGTAGATACTATTAGTCAAATGGAATACAGGATGAAACAGAGTCACGGAAGAGGGGAGTACCCAGAAAAGGACTTGAAATGAAGCTTCAACCTCCTGAAATCTACTTTTTGTTTCCACCTTGCTTTGGAGGCGTATGAAATCAAGATGCTCTTCAAGTTTAGCTCCTGGACATACTAGGAAATACCTTGCTCTTGACAATGGTAAGTAGCTTGACACCTACCTTACACATAAACCCAGGTAAAATCCAGACACGAAATAATTCCTCATTGTCCTCGCAAGTCCTTTGACCCCTGTCTATTCCCAGAGGATGCCTAACACGTACCTAAAAGCCCAGGCCTGGGGCGAGGTGCGGTGGTATCCTTCCCGCTCTTTCTAAAAACACAGCCTCTCTTGGTACTAGGAGTTAAGCACTTATACAGAACGTGAGACCAAGCTCCATTTTTTTCTCAGCATGACAGAAAACTCACAGCTTGCACCTCTGTGGAGAGCGTCCTATCATTTCATTTTATATGAAAGACACCTTTCCCTATCAGGCTATTTTTTAGCAGAAAATAGAAAAAATGACTTAAGGTGTTTTTCAGAAATAAGTCTAGAAAACTCCCTTCAGTAGTAGTTTTCAGCTGTAGACGCCAAATTAGCTACTTAAATAGTGAAGATGAAAAAGGTTTAGACATACCTATATTCTCAAGATATTTTATCAAGTAAATGAACTTAATATACTTGAGAGACTGTGAAATCTCACCTGTTTTGCCCAGATTTCCCTATCAGCTGACTACCTTTGGGGCTTGGACAGAAGGGAAAATAAACCCCACATTCTCATTTTGACACACTGTATTTTATCACATTTTTCACCCTGAAGGATTCCTAAAATGCAACATAAACTTCAGAACTGGAGGAGCCCTCTCTGCTCAGCCCTAACAGCTGAGAACAACACCTCTCGCCACTTTAGCACCTTGGCTTATCAGGAGGACTGAAAATTGCCCCTCTGACACCCGGAGCCTTGACACTCACTTGTCAGGACCGGGAAGCTGGTTTTGTTCTCATATCTGTTTTTCTGGGCTGTGGGACTTTCATGCAGAGGACATGGCCTGAATGCAGAATAGATGTTGTCCGGTAACACCCATGCCCAAGCTAAAGGAAGAACTGGAAACAGTAACAGTTATTAATGCTACACAGTGCTTGTGTTAACAAGCCCAGCTGAAAGGCAGGGCTTATTAGGTGGAATACAGGATCATGAAAAGGAAGGATACCTGCATAGCAGTGTGCTGTATTAAACGATAAATCAGTCATGCAGAAAGAGAGCTGAGAGGTAAAATGCTTATTAGAATTTCCCAGCCATATCTTACTTATCTAGGTCACTATAAAGCACTCTCTACTTCGTCTGCCAAAGATCTAATTCTTCTATAATGCCTAGAAACACATGATGAAGTCAAGTAGTTAATTTTTAACATATGAGCGGCATCATGTGTTGTTCATGTTGTACCTACACAGTTCTGCAATTTTACTTACAAAGAAGTACATACAATATAAGAAGAATGAATCCAGAATACACCCTCCTCCTCACCCTGAAGAGCACTTGCCTCTTCACACCACCCCGCATTTTGCAAGCAGTATGGGCTGTCACCAACACAGAACTCACTGAGGTCATAAGACCATTAGGACTCAGCAGCACAGAAGAATAGAATTGCAAGGGAAGGGTCTCCATCGAGTTGCAGGAGACTCCTCCCGCATGTGTTTCCACAAACCAGGAATCCTCCTCCTTAGGTACAACCATACAACAAGGACATACATGTTTATAGGAACAATTGCGTCCCGATGTTCTCAGGCGAGCCCAGCCAGCTCTTTCCTCTAACTCACAGTTCTAGTGAAGAGTTAGGGATAGCTCAGATGCCTGGATAGAAGAGAAAGCATTGATTCCTTAAGGATGTTGTTACAGCTGTGTAAAGAAAGTAATCTCAGAGCCCTGTAGTGAGTATATAACCATAGTTCCAGGTCTGGCTCTCTCTTTGCTATGACTGTTTATATCAAGTGCAGATGGTTAACTACCAATCATTTGGATCCCTGGATTAGCATTTAAATGCCTGAATATAACAGCATCACAGGAATACATGAAGAGGTATGAGAAAGCTGAGTATACTGATAGATGCCCTTAATTTAGTAGCCCACAGCTTAACCTTTGACTTCCGTTGTGCATTTATACATATAATGTTCCTCCCTTATAGCTACACAAGTGATTGCTAGTGACAAAGATTAATCTGATTACTGGCTTCCTCAGTGTTAGGATGGAGAAGCACTGGGAGATACACAGAGTGTTTAATGATGCATGTGGCATGCAAGAGAAACTATGTAATTTACTGGGAAAGACACTTGAGAAAAGACTGCTCAAGTGACACATTTCTGCTCCTCTTTCAAGAATAAAAAGAAGAACAAATTAGGTTTTGTTCATTTCCTTGCCCATGCTTCTTTCCCCAACTAAGAATTCTGCATTAGAAAAATCTGTATTGCTCTAAAATACATGCTTTAATAGTGAGGGTCATGTGTAAAACAACATAAACTTGAGTTCTTTTGGCATTCTGGCATCGCGTATATGAGACTAAGGTATAGTTTGCTACAAGCATAGCTCATGGATCAAACGTTGCTAGCAGCAGTCTGTGAAAATTGTGCATGTTCCAGGACCAGTGAAAGTTATCTGTAAAAAGGATTTGAAGTAGATACTGATATATCTCAAATTGTTCACACGCTTCTGAGTGCTAAAGATACCTGTGAGTGCAAAGAGCACATTCAATATTTAATAACACAGGGATAGAAACAAAAACACTCTTTTTGAACCCTGTGTGAAGTCTAGAATGGAAATAGCTACGCAGACCGTGGTGGAAGGCAGCTGATAACTGAGCCCTCCTGCAGGACTCTGCCCGCAGACTCTACAAAATGAGCTGCAGGACCCAGGGGAACTTACAGAGCACTGAGCATCCTTCAAGCCTGCCCAATTAGACCAGTCTGCAAGGACTTTAACAGAGTGTCTCATTTTTTAAAGGAGCGAACAGAACCTCAGGTAGTATAAATTACTCTTGTCACTTCAATTCCACCACCTATTTAAACCAATTTACACCGTTTGCCTTAGTGAGCAAAGCAGAAATTGACCCAGGAATAGGTATTACGCTGTATTTGCAGATTAAAACCTCTTACTCTCATGAAAGAATTGTGCCTGCAATGCATAACCCGTTTGGTCTCTGATCAAGCTTAGACAGCCTGCAACAGCTGTAATTTTTAAATATGTAATAGCACTAATCACCATGAAAACCATAACTATATAAGCAACCATCACAGAGTTAGGAGACAACAAATATTTCCCATTCTAAGTAACAGTTTTGTTTAAATACAATATTACCCTGGCAAAATGAAAATCTTCTGGGATTCTCTTTAAAGTAATTAATACCTGGGTTTTATATTTACAAATGGAGTAAACGGAAATTTCCATTGCAGAGAAGTCATGTCTTCTAGTGCCCAGTACTAACTGAATACTACTTCAGATAGTACTGATTACGGATCTACGAAAGCCCTGTTATTCAAGCATTAAGTCTTGCTTGCCAGGATAGGTGTCATGAAGTGTTGTCACAAGTATACCATCTACTTTTAGGAATATTACCTTCCCAGATCTGAAATTAGTTGTTTTTAAAGAAAAAAAGGAAATGAATACAAATTGAAAAGGCAGGGAAGATATTTCCAAATGCTCTGAATTTAGAATGAAAACTCTGCTATTTCAGTATAAAAAGAATGCATTAATTCTGAAGCACAGGCTAATTATATTATGGACATACCATAATGTGATTTTTTTGGAATGTGGGTTTTTTTCTGCTAATTTATTATTGATGTACAGGCTTTCCTTTTCTGATAGACTTGATAAACTTTTCATAGACATACTTTTCTCCATGTGCCTGCACTCAGCATCGCTATCACTTCCCAGCAGGCATATGGAGTAACTGATAGACTGACTATTTTAAAGAGTTCATTGTCATGTTAGATTTCACTTCAGAGTTGACCTCAAGCAGTTTCTGTGCTGAAATGCTTTGTGCGTCTGCAGTTACAACTAGGCACTTGTATTCAGAAACGCTGATAAACAGGCTAGTTGTATAAACAAAAACTTTGTACAGACTAGTAGTATTGGTAATAATCCTTTCTACTACTCTACTACAGTTTGAAGCCAGAAGGGACCACCTGAACTGCAGCAAATGATTGAAAAGAGGTGAAGGGGAACAAGCAAGGAGAGGAGAGAAGGAGAACACACCTGGATGCAGAGACGTCCGGTCAATACTATCGCAGAGCTGGCATGCCCAGAAACCTAATGCAGGAGGCTGGGGAAAGGCAGGGATAGTGCTACGGCATAGCAGCGCACCCCTTTTCTTAGCAGGAAAGGCAACGCTGCAGCGTTCCCCCTTCCCGGCCTGACACATGAATGTACATTTTCACTGCCCAGGAATGGCAGCTTGCCAGCACACGTAAAGTGAGAGATGGAGAGCCTCCCCCTGAATTAAGCTCAGTAAAGAGGAGAAAACGTATCAGAAGCTGGGAAGCAGAAGTACGTGTACAGTACTCCTTAACATCCTAGGCGTAGAAGCTTTTTGTCCATTTATTCACCACTTTCTGCACTCTTTGAATTATCTTCCACAAATTGGGTTTTTTTAAAATAAAAAAAATAAACTGGGCACTTACAGTGCATAAATCACCATTTTAACATTGTAATGTATGTAAAAGTTTCCCGTACATTAGTCCCATATCTATATGTTTTCTGAATTTCGCAAGTATTTCTTGTGGTATATATACCAGTGTTGTATATTGTATCAAACTGGAAACTGTTGTTGAACTGCCTTGACCTATATCCTTTGTGGAGACACTGATTTTCTGTACACAGCTCTTCCTCTCCAATTCACTTCATCCCCTTTTTTTCCTGGAGGAACACATTTGTATTGGGCCATATTGACTCCAAAGGACCACACTAAATCCAGTCTGAAGTAAAAGCTTTAAATTGCAGATATTGTAAATGTAGGACATCAGTCAACTCCTTCGATCTACTGATCTGCTTCTAGTGCACCTTCAGCAACTGAATACGGGATCACAGTCTCCACTTCTGGATGACTGGTGAACTGGTATCAGGTTTACCAAGTCATTTTGTTCACTTCTGTGAATCATGAAAATACATTAGTGCTCTTCCAGACTTCTGCAATCTCTCCATTATTTAAAGATATATTAAAAATGAATACCACTGGACCAGATCTTTTCTCTGCTTATTCTTAGGGTTCCTTAAAACATATGGATATAAGTTATTTTCAAGATATTTATGCTTTATATTGTTATTCATCCCTTTACTTAATTCATTAATTAGTGTTTTATTGCTTTCCTATCAGAGGAGTATATTGTTTCCTTCTCTGAATCATACAGCAGCTATTTGGATTGATTAATGTTGTTAGTTTAATTTCTGTTGCCAATATTCGGAAGACCTGGATTCAACCTACAAAGCTGTTAAAGCTTAGTCAGTGAGCAGCCAAAAATTCAAGAATCATGCGTCTAGGAGGAAATCGGGCAAGAGAGAAACTGAATCTATAGCCTAAGGCACCTTTGGCAACAGAGACACACATTTATACAGTCAGCTAAGCTACAGCAGGGAGGACAGAATAGGCACAAAATGTGCAGTCGCTAAGCCCCTACACAGGTTGCTTTTTTCTTCCTGAAATTTTGGAGCATGCAGTGTGAAGGGATTCTTATGATGTGCAGGTGGGAGTCTCCCGCGCTGCTCTCCCAAAATCCAGCTCCACAGTTCTGCCTGGCAAGCCCTGCAGCTCGGACGTTTTGCTGAGTGTTTGCCATGCACCTTGCTCTCGCCCACATCTGTAGCGCCAGATTTTTCAGGTCTTCTGTATCGATACTGTCCTCTTAATTGCAACATGTTTTGTTTGTACCTTTCACCAGTTATTTTTCTTCTGGGTTATAAAGAAGCAAAAAACCGCAAACACAGCCCTTCTATGTCTTGTGTTCTGGAGTTTCAGATGGAAGGATCCTGCTGACAAGAAACAAGCTTTTTTGTCAGTTATCTATATTACAGTATCATCTGGAGATCCCCAAACACTTTCAGTCTAAACCGGAACAAACACATGGCAGATGACACTGCCTACTGTGAAGAGCTTGCTGTCTCAAAAAGGATGGAAAAGAAATATAATTACACCATTTTTCAGTAGCATAAAGTGATTAAGTCGATTGGCTTAATCATGAAACACAAGATGTCTGGCAGAAAAGCAACTTAAAGCTGATCTCCAGAGGTCTTCACCAAAAGACTGGTGTTCCTCCACACAGATTCTTTAGTTACTGATATTTAGAGTCCTATGATCATTTCTAGTATTGTGTTGAAGTGAACTTTTTTGAATGAGAACAGTTAATCAATTACAATATCTCAGAAATGATCTTTCCTTCTACTGGTACGGCACATTGCTGAGGCTCCGTCATCAAGCGCCTTTACAAATAAAGGTCTCCAGAGTTTTCATTCCTGCTACGGTAATTACAGCTTAGAGGGGATGGAAAACAATTTCATAGACTTTAAGGATCATATGATGGCAAGAAAAAAGTAATTTTATTTTTAAAACCTAGAAGATAGTGAGTAATAGCTGCAGTTTTGATCTGCCAATTTATTCCAGCTATCTGAAGCAGGAATTTTATCTCTAACTTACATCAATCCTTCCTAGACACATGCACCAATGAAATCTTAACAAGAAAATTAATTAAACTGAAACGAGCAGACAAATTAAAAAGACTCACTAAATTCACTACAACAGCTGATGAGGCCATCACCAAACAGAAGATACTAATGAAGAAATATTTCTTGCAGAAATATCCATCATCCTGAAATTGCTCCGTGAAAAAAAGAAACACTGATGGTTTTCTTCTGAAGCTTTTATTACTAATTTCAACATCATTAAAGAAAAAAAAAAAGTATTTTCCTGCTCCTTTCCAATAAAAGTGATTACTCAAAACGAAGAGCAAAATGGGACGCTGCAAGGGGATACTTCAGGCAAAGCAGTCTTTTAACACATCTAATACTTTGAGATAACTGCCTGATTCAGGGTAAAATGTAGTAAAGGCACCAGACCCTCAATGCTAGAAAAGAAGATGAAAAAATACAGCACTTATAATTTGGGGCTGATGTAATAAATACAAACAGCCTTACTTTGAGTCTTCCCATTGCAAAAAACGATATCATCATTATTAATGATCCGGATCCTTTCTCATATCTCTTTACAGCTCAAGGCACTTTCATTGTCCTCTCTTGTGGGGAAGTGGGAAAGCAGATCCATCCCCTGCCAGCAGCAACAGTCCATGAGAGCTTGGCAGTGGTGTCAAGCAGCATCCTTAATGCCCTGCCAGCTAACTGGGGATAACAGCGCTTGCCTATCTCACAGTGGCTTGGGAAGACAGATATAATAGAGAGGCTGAAATACACAGAAATGTTAAATCCCAACCAACCTTGGGGATTTACTTCCCAGATGAAAAGATTTTACTTCCAAGATATTTTCCTTATGCTTAGTTTGAATCTTCGCTGTTGTGGTTTCACTCCCCTTGCTCCAGTCGCACCCCGCGGCGTTACCCTGAACACGTCTGCCGTTTTCACACGTGCACTGCAACATTCCCCCACATCTTAACTCCTCCCTGAAAATACATCTTAGCTCTGGTACTTTGCATAGATTTTTTTAAACCTCTGCTCTAAAATCAATCCTTTCTCACTTAACATTATTGGTGTATTTGTAGGTTTTACTTTGACTTCTTTCCAATCTCTCAATATTTTAGTATGCCCAGAAGTCTATATAATGTGTTTCCTTGTTTAAAGAAGTGTATCAGTGGTGTGATCCCACTAACAGAGCGTAAACATGATTTTTTATCTTTCTGTAGTAGTAGTATTATTATTAATGATAATTAATAATAATAATAATAATAATAATATGAGAAGTCTTTGCCTTTGTCAGCATTACCTGGACTTCTCCTTCCTACACTGTAATTCAGAATATTAATCATTACATTTATCAACCTACATTTTTCTGAGCTGAATCTCCTCTTTTTTCTTCTTTCTTTTTTTTTTTTATTTATTGGTTTTGTTCTGTTAAGCTTCTTTCTGCCCCTCTGTGGTTTTGTACTTTCAGTGGTATTTGAAACCAAGCTTTGTATCACATGCAAATTTAATGAACATGCTGACTGCCTCCTTCTTCCAGATCATTAATGATGATGTTAATCCAGGCCAAACTTAAAATCTCCCCCGTGATACTTCATTAGACACCTCTCCACAGTTTAACATACCTGGCCAAATTTACTCTGTTGTAAACAAAGGATAATTTCAATGAATTTTATAAACTTGCACCAATGTATGCAAGCAATGAATCTGGCCCCTTCCCTTTCATCATTAGCCTTTGTTTGTAGGCATGTACTCATTTTACAATGGCATGAAAATGTGTGAAGCCAGTTGTAATTAATTTTGCAACTAAGATTTAACACAACAGTATCCAACATATCACTAAATTAAGTGCACTACTGTTGCTGCTATCAGTCTCACTAAAAAAAAATTAAGACCACTCATAAGAGATTTTCTTTTCTGTTAGGACTTGTAAGTCTTGGTCATACTTATCTCATTCCAAGCTCAGCAAACCTGCAGCAATCAGTCAAAATCTATTGCATTGGATAGTCAGTTTGACTATGGCTGTGTACATCTACAGCATTTCTGTTGACTTTAGGGGACATGACATTCTACATTGCTATAAAAACATTAAAAAAAAAAAAGGAATGCAAGAAACTTGGCTGACTAACCCAGTCTTCTATGCATTTGCCATGTACCATTGAAATTGGGAAACACCATTATGCCAGTATCGATGACCCAAGAACAAAGCGCCACATACACATAGAACAGACAGAATCACACAGGACATTTTATAGTCCAAAGGGAGAATCGCAGCCCAAACAGCAGACAAATAAGCTCCCTACATGGGAGGTACATAAGCGTTTCATAATGGATCCACGCACTGCATGGAAAGCTGCCATGCAATGACAGGATTCATTCTTTGCTTTCCAAGCGCAGCTATTACCAATGTCACTGCCACCAGCAGTAGATTGCTGAGTACCTAGTCATGCAAGCGCGAGAGTCCCAAGCCCAGGCCCACCTAAAGAGACCCAGACTCACCTCCCTGCCTGGAGAGTGCCCTAGACAATTAGCTAAAAGCTGCTCACTGTCAGAGAGGGATAAGAATGAAGGTATACTCGTCAGGGGGCTGGAGCACCTCCCCTAGGAGGACAGGCTGAGAGAGTTGGGGTTGTTCAGCCTGGAGAAGAGAAGGCTCCAGGGAGACCTTATTGCAGCCTTCCAGTACTTAAAGGGGGCCTACAGGAAAGATAGGGAGGGACTTTTTACAAGGGCATGTAGTGATAGGACAAGGGCTAATGGCTTTAAACTGAAAGAGGGTACATGTACATTAGATATAAGGAAGAAATTCTTCACTATGAGGTGATGAGGCACTGGAACAGGTTGCCCAGAGAAGCTGTGGATGCCCCATCCCTGGAAGTGTTCAAGGCCAGGTTGGATGGGGCTTTGAGCAACCTGATCTAGTGGAAGGTGTCCCTGCCCATGACAGTGGGGGTGGAACCAGATGATCTTTAAGGTCCCTTCCAACCAAACCATTCTATGATTCTATGATTCTATACTCCATTGTCTTCTTTCAAGTTTTTTCAATTTGTAGAAAACAAATTTAATTTATATTGTGCCCAAGGAAGTAGTGAAGAGTGAGCATGATCCTGAAGCCTAATAAATGAGGAGCTCAGCTGAGGGGCAGGAGACCTTCTTGCTTTGTAGATATTGTTCAAATGTCTACTTAATTTACAATACAGTCATGCCTCATACAAACTTGAACAAACACCCTGTTGTACATAGTGTAACTGGTTTAGTATCTTCTCTCCAATAGCAATCAAAAGAGGATATCCAGGGAAGAATATCAAACAAGGCAAGCCAACAATGATACTTTTCCAACCTTCAATAATTTGCCATTCAGGCATAACCTGAGTCCCATGTGGTGCTTTCCTATTTAAGACCCTTGATGGGTTTTGCTTTCTAAACTGGTTCAGCACCCTTGACTGTAACCTCAAGGTATTCATGAAGACCTGCAGCCATGAGTTCCAGCCTAGCTTCATGCTGGGGTCCCACCTCCTTTCTCCAATTCAGCCTGTTGTCTGATAGCTTCACATGATGCCTCCTACTTCTTATAGTGGAACAAACAGGTCTTACTGGTCTTACCACATTTACACAGTTTACTCAGATAATAGCTGGATGTGGCCCCTTGAGCAAGCATTTGGAAGGGATCTGCTGCCTTGGAATTAGCATGTACTGCAAAGACCAAGTGAGGTATAGAATGTAGTGGAAGAAGATGCCAACATACTGTAAGTACTGTAAAAAAAAGAACTGTGATTTTATTCCATTATCAGTGTAATATGAAAACTATTGACTCTATAGAGTCACCAAATATCTGGTGAGTTTGCAAATACCTTTAAACTGTCAGTCTTAAAAAGTATTTCTGTGCTTTATGCTCTTTATCCTCAGTTCTGTCCATGTACTGCTTTTCACTTTACTTCTATGACGCTAGAAGATGTACCCTAGGCCAAATACCAAAGACTAGTAGTGTCCAGAGAATAAAAGACATTAAAATAATCCTCTTTTTTTGTTTTCCTTCCTTCAAGAAAAGCATTTTGTCCATTATCAACACGGTAATGAACAAAGTGTGCCAGGGGAAGTAAGTGGAGCTTTCACAGAAACAAAGGATAATTTTTTCATGTTGTTGATAACAAGGGAAAAAGAGATACTCAATATGAACTGAAATACAGAATAGATTTGCAGGTAGAAGAACCAGCTGCAATTCTGAACAGTCACAGTATCTCAGTTTCAATTAAAGGAGGTGAAGTTCTAAAGTGCAGAGAGTTTCACTAACCACCAATTAAATACTTCTGCCAGAGAGAAAAGGAAAATGAGGAATGAAATGTAAAACATTGCCCGTGTCCTTTGTTACACAGAGACATTCATTTCTTGTACAATGAAAGGATATCTGCCTCGGTGCAAAGCCACTGTCCAGCCCGTTTATAATTATTTTGTGGCTTCTTTTTCTAAATACAAAAAGGAATAGAAATTTTTTTTGGGGAAAAAAAAGGTATGTATTATCCCTTTTCACAAAGTCTATAGGCTTCCTGTATACACCATGGGAACTGTATCTCTTTTTTAGCAGTTTCCAACATATATCACTAAGGAAAGCTTTAAGGGCCGAGTAAAGTAAATTCCTTTTGTTAAGCCATTTCCCAAAGAGCTTCACACATAGGTTCTGCTCCAGGTTCCGCTCCATAGACCTGCTCCAGGTCTTTGATTTCCTGCACATCAGTTGTTAGACTGGTCTGTTAGTAGCACAACGATCCTTATTTCACCCCATCAGATCCACAACCGATTGCTTGGAGACAATACAGAAATACAGATTCCTCTTTATATTACTTTTCTGTCTCATTTCTAGTATTTTTAAGAATTTTTGTCCTCTACGTTAATGAGTGCAGGGCTGGTCCCTAAATACTTAGCCTTGTTTTTTCCTGTCACATTAACTGCCAATTAGTGATAATTGGACCTGGCAACATTTCTGTTGATGGACACATATGTACCATGAGACAGAATGAGAGCACTAATTAACTTCAGATAGGTCACTTCAGTCTCAAATGTAAAACTGGACAGTACAGTTAAAACCACTGTAGTTAAGGCTGAACAAATATTGACTTTTCTACGTGTGGATGGGTCCGGTTGCCAGGTGGGAACCTTTTTTTTGTTCATCTACTCTGCACGTCACTGCTTACGGGTGAAACTATCCTAGTCTGTTTGCAGTTCCTGTCATTTCTCAGTCCTGTGCAGGCTGCTGCAGCATTTGAACTGCAAAGACTTCAGGGCTTAAATCAAAAGATGTAGTGAGAAGGGAAAAGGCCTTAATTGTTAGTTTGATAGGTTCTATACAAATATTTCTACTAGCATTTGGCTTTCAAAGGCTAACCAAAAGCTAAAATTTAAGCCCCTTTAACAGTTACTGCACTCATGCTTAATACAAGTGAAAGAATGAATATGCCAGACCTCGGAGACCCCATAATACTTTTAAATGAAGTCTGAAACGTAGCCAGGCATCTTTCACTGAGACATTTTAAAAGCTTTTTCAAGAGGAGGCACCTCTAGTTCTGTGGAGCTCTTGCTGTTAGTACACTTTTAGATGTGTTTCTCCAATGTGAAATTGTCCCCCTCTAGTTAAATTCTAAATCAGGTGGCCTTTCAGTTCTTGCTGTAGTTTTTTCTTTCAGTGAAACATTAAAGTCTTTCTTAGGACAGCAGAGTTGAACCAGTCTTTCAAACTTTCTCAGTAATCTAATTTAAGGTCATTTCCACCTTTTTAACCAGGCTATCAATAAAGGTCATGGAAGAATCCTAGCAAAAAGTAAAATAAAATAACATGATAAAAAAATAATCTTAAAAAATACATAATTCTGTAAAATGGTTTTAATTGATTTCTGGTTTTTGCCCTAGTATTTTGCAACCTGGAAAATATACTCTGTGCCCAAAAAGGCTTTACAGACTGCAATTATGAATTTACTTTCAGAAAGTAGAAGTGACACTATTAGCTGCCACAGAAGTTAAAACAATAACCGCAATAAAATGCAATTAAAAATGTTATTAGCTCTATCTGATAATTTATTGGATGGCATACCTTTTTCCCTTAAGCCACTTCAGTAAGTAAAGCAACTTTTTTCTGGAAGCAAATATCCTAAATAATAGAAGTCTGACAACTAACATCATGCTTAAATAATCCCTAGAATGAAAGAATAAAATCTCATGCTTGTAAGTCAAAGAATAGGTCTGTGAAATCCCAATTCAATATAATACTTGAGAATTTTTTTTACTATTTTGAACTGTGATAATGTATTCCAGTTCTGCTTTTCTATTTGGTAGAGTATAAGAAGATGTGCAAGTCCTTGATTTCCTCTTCAGTGAACACCACTTTGCCACTTCAGAGTTCTGAGGCACACCGTCATGACCAGGATGGTCCAGAACCTTGACCAAGATGTTTCCCAGTGGAAAAAGACATTTTATAGTTGATACAAACTGATTTTTTTTTAAGTGGTGATTTTGTTCTAGTGTAAATAGGAAAATCTGAAAGTGATTCATTTCACTTGTCTTGCCTTCTTTCACTGCTGTATAAAAGTTTCATTCTCTTTTATTTTTACTTTTGAAATCAAATAAATAAAATACATTGGAGGTTCTGAAACTGTCTTTATTTTTCATCCACAGAAAGTTTTAAAGGTTCGGAAAAATTGTGAATGAAATATACATAGAAAGATCTTGATTTCTTATCAACTCCAACAAGGATATAGACCGTAGACACAACAAAATATATATTCCATAGATATATGGAATCGGTGACATATTCGGTGACAGTAAACTTTACAGTTTTCTCCCTCTCCTCCTCCAGGAAAAATGGATCTGTATTTTGCTATTCCTTCAGTGCATATACAAAGCTGACAATGTAATCTGATTTGTTTAAGATCATGTCTCAACAGAGATGATGGAGTCACACACCCTACAGATTTTACAATGTAAACTGATGTACATGCATCGCAGAAGATACGAAGTGCGGCAAAACAATTGGTGAGTGCTGAAAATGTAATCTATGTTTAGGCTTAATTTATTTTAAGCTTTTTATGTCATGTCATTCATCCTTGCCACGACAAATGAAAATAAGAATAAAAAGAGCACAAATTTTCTCTTCCCTTTTTTTTTCTTTAAAAAAAGTCTTTCTTGATTTATGGATCAATTTTTATGTGTTTTAATGTGCATAGCTAAATCAGTTAGCCTCTACTCAGCAACAAAGGTAAACCAGTGTAAGAAAGAAGAGAGTGGGGGTATTTTGGTTTGGGCTTTGGTTATTTTTTTATCTTGGAAGATTTTATTTCTTTACATATAAAGAAATAAATAAGTATTTATTTACATTACATCTATAAATCTGTATAAAACTCCTGGATGAAACCCAGCCCACCCACGATTTAGACTCTGCTTCACTGTAACTTTGCAAATCTGGACTATTAGGATGGGACAGGAGATCTGGTCTACCTAACATTTCTGCCAGAGGTCATTCCACACCCAAACAAAAAGAGATGGGCAACCAAAGACCTCTGGAAGGAAATCCACTCTCTGTAATATAATTTCCTTGATACACTGGCTGCACTGCCATCTCTAGAGAGCTGAACACTTTGCCTGTATGAACTGTGCTTGCCTGCACTGAGAGTTTGCCTCCCTGCTCATTTGGGATCCAGCTTGCTCAGTAATGTCCTTAGAAGGACATGGGACAGCAGGGGAGCAAACCCCCATGTCCCATCCTGCTGGCTATGGTGTACCCCAAGTAAAGGCACTTTATATTCGTCCTCTTGTGGATGAGAACAGTTGCAGGCATACATTCAAGAGGCATGGGGCCCAAGCAAAAGCAGGCAAACAAGAACCCAGTTTTAACCTAAGAACTATGCTAAATATCCAGGTGGAAAGCTCTGGACCAGAAAGCTTTCCACATTTTTTTTTGGTTTATCATCCAGCCTAGTAAGAGACACTGAACCTCCGCAAAAGCCTTTCATAACTTGTTTTTGGTGGCAACAATCATCCATGATTGTTGAAAACAATCATCCATGCCAGGAATGGTTGTGGAGTCTCCGTTGTTGGAGATACTCAAAAGCCATCTGGACATGGTCCCAGGCAACTGGCTCTAGGTGGTCCTGCTTGATCAGGGAGGTTGGCCCAGGTGATCTCCAGAGGTCTCTTCCAATTTCAACCATTCTGTGCTTCTGCGATATGCCCCTGGATGCACATGTCCATATGTACTAATGGATTAGTTGATTACACTGAGAGAGACAAAACTTAGTTCATGAATGCCAAAGTCCTTAGCACAGTCTTGGTGAGTTCCCTACATACAAGCTCCAGATGCCTTCAGGTACTGCAGGAAAACCTTGGGAAATGGAAAGTTTATCTCCTAGGCAAAAAACCTCTATAAAAATGAAATGCTTAGTGAAAGGCAATAGCGTGTTACTTTACTCTTTTCATTCTGAAAAATCACAAAGGCTTTAAAAACTATTGAAGAGGAAAATCTGAAAACAAAACACAACAAAACAGATGTGACTGCAAAATTAAGGCTCCACAGACAAATACTCAAAAGTCCTAAAATGCAAACTCAAGTCTAAGTGTGTCACTTTACAACCACCTCCAGTGAAATACATCTGATGCATAATACATTTTGACTTAACACATAATTAGCTGTTGGAACTCATCGCACCAAATTAACATTGAACTAAGACCTTGGCATAATTCCAAAAGATATCGGGCATTCCTGTGTAGGTATTGACATGGCCCTTTTCAGCAGAAATGCCCCACTAACCCATCCTGGGAGGCAGGAAAATATTATTATTCTTCCAGCTGATGAAAATCCAAACATAGAGCAAACTAAGTGGCTTTCCCAAAGTCAAATAAGAAGCCTCTGGAAGAGTGAGGAGTTCTCAAATATTCTGCAGGGCAACAAATAAACACCAAGTTTTCTGTCACCATGCATGGGCATCCTTTTTTTAACTGCATCCTTTGAAACCACTGCCATTGATGGTGCAGAGCCACTCATTACATGAACCTACTGAACATCGCGGTGTGGGAAGCACTGAGCACCTGGATGAGCAGAAGCAAAGCGAGAGGTAGTTGCAGCTGGGCTTCATAACCTCATGACCATTCCCTCTCTTCTCCCACAGAACCACCCTGCAGTCTCCAGCAGCCTGAATTAGGCCGCTTTCATGACACCCTATTTTGCCCTTGGTTCCCCCATTAAATGAGACACCTCCGATCCCAACCCTGCTTCCAGCTCTGCACTGCGCCAATCTCCATCCTATGCACAGACTCAGGGACCGTATGGAAAGGGCTTTCCCTGAAGGACTGCATGATGCTAGCACTCAGCACAAGCACTGCAATGGCGCAGTTTAATAGCTTGTGATGAGCTCAACCTTTCCTCTTAAAAATAAAATGCTTTTTGTGATCAATATAAATTAAATTGAGGATGAACCAAAGCAGCACTGTTTTGCTGAGTCTGGAGCAGAGAGCTGCTGTGGGGCAGCCCACTGAAGTCTGTATCAACAAGCAACAGCATGTCCCCAAAAAGACATCTGTGCTGTCACCTTGGAGCTGTTTGAAGCTTCAGTCTGGAACCTAAAGCTGAGCTTACTGTGGTGTCCTGGTTTCAGCTGAGATAGAGTTAATTTTCTTTATAGTGGCTGGTATGGGGCTATGTCCCCCCTTCCTTCCTCTTCCCCAGCTTTATATACTGAGCATGACGCCATATGGTATGGAATAGCCCTTTGGCCAGTTGGGGTCAGCTGTCCTGGCTGTGCCCCCTCCCAGCTTCTTCTGCACCTGGCAGAGCATGGGAAGCTGAAAAGTCCTTGAGTAGTGCAGCAACAAGTAAAACATCTCTGTATTATCAACACTGTCTTCAGCACAAATCCAAAACATAGCCCCATACCAGCCACTATAAAGAAAATTAACTCTATCTCAGCTGAAACCAGGACATGTGGTATAAGCAATTTTGTACTAAAAGATTTTTTCTATTCATAGCATCACAAAATGTTTATTTTTAAATGGTTAATTTTCAATTTCAAGCATTTGGAAATCAAACCCGACCTATGCGTTCTGTTTAGCTTTATTTGTAGCTGTTTCAGTGGTTATTTGGTTATTTTTATGTAAAGTTCTCCCTAGTCACAGAATGATCTAGAGCCATTTTGCAGAGATTAGTAACGCAAGTTCTAATGCCATTAGACAGAAGCTGACACTCAGCCTTTCACATTGCAACTGTGAGGGCTATGGAACTTACAGCATCTACATCTCTTTTCTATTTTCTAGAATAAATGTCCAACATATACTCCCAGAAATAATACCTTTCTTTTCAGAGACAGGAAAAAAAATAAAAACCCAACAAAACAAAACCCATAAGCAATATAGTTCAATTTACAACTGAAAATCAATAATTATTAAAATTGGTAATTACATGAAAAATACGGGGTGATTTGGGGGTTCTCTGAGCAAACTGGATAATAAAGCCAACGTATAATTAAAAAGACTTATCAAGAAATGACCAATAAAGCAAGCAAATTTTAACTATGCCAACTAGCAGTTGTTATTTTTCTATTCTGTCTGCTGTAAGCTCAGGGTCTGATAACAAAATAATTCTGCAGAAACAGAAGGAGATAAGGATGATCATCTGTCTGTACAGTACACTAAATCTAAATACTCTAATCTGATAAATAATATTGGATTTTTATTATTGGATTATTACACATTATTCCAGTGAGCTCACCTCCTCCCTGCAGTCCTATTTCCCATCAGTACCCACCCGCAGCACCATTCAGACTGTAACTTGCTGCTAATTGCCTTTTCCCTTTTTGTGGATTATACCAGATCACTTAAATTTTCTTGATTTTTCTAATAATTTCATTCAGAGATTCAAATGACTAAGCTAAACCGTCAGATAAAAATCTTTTTTCTTTCACTTATTGATATTTTTCTGTCTAGTTAAATCTTTGCCTTTGTGGACAAAATTCTGTCATTCCTTCTTGCTGTATACCAGCCTTCTATCTTACATCATGACTGCACTATCTGACAATGCAACAAAGTCGTAAAATACATTTAAATAAAAATGTTAGCTCACTTTTAAGGTCTTGTTTTATTAAATTTAATTACAAAGCACACAAAAAAGTGATCTGGCCCAAGACGCTGTTAGCCCAAACCCAGATAAATCAGGTTGCTCAGGGTTCTGCCCAGTTGAATTTTGAGCATCTCCAAAGACGGAAAGTCTAAAAGATGCCTGGGCAACCTGTTCCAGTGTCTGACTCTCTCCATCGTAAAATGTGTTTGCTTATGTCTAATGCTAATTTCCCATGTTCCAACTTGTGTCCTTTGTCACTTGTCCTATCACTGTGCACCACCAAAAAACATTTGGCTCCATCTTCTCTATCCTCCTTACAGTTGTTGCAGTTGCAGTAAACTGTTGCAGTAAGCAGTTGCAGACAGCATTAACATCCTCTATTAGCTTTCCCTTACTGAGGTTGAACCAAGTTGTCCCGGCTCTGCCTGGATGTCATGTGTTGCAGATTAATTTCAGATTACTTTCCAGTGCATTTTCCTTAATTTGATTTTGTAGCAGCCATAAATAAATGTGTGTGTGCGTGTGTGTGTATACATATATATACGCACACACACAAACACATACACAGACATGCATAGACACACACATATATATACACATGCACACCAATTTTAATTAGGAATGATAGAATACTCCAACATCAAAAAGAAAATCGCATTATGGAACTGCAAGTTGTCACTACATGTGTCGCTACATGTTCATGTCTGGAAACAATATTTAAGTTTTTATTTCAAAGTCTTCTACACAAGTGTAGGCAACATTGATAAGCTAGAAAGAGCCAGGTTGTAACCTCACCCAGAGTAAGAGGCAGCATGGAGATGTCCCACAAAATGGGTAGAAAACAGTCTGAAAGTGACTCACCATTTAGTCCTATTTCTTAACTCCTACCATTGAGGGAACTAATTATGCCCATACTTTTTGTGAAATGGCTTTTCTTTGCATCTGGTTACCCATCCTCTGCAGCAAAGGTGGGAAGAGCATTCAGTGATCTCCCTTCTCCTGCACACTTGTCAGAGCTGGATGGAGCAGCAAGGGGGACAAGCAACACAGAGGAAGGTGACAGACTTTGCTATTCCACCATCTGATAGGAAATGCCCCGCATAAAGAGATACTAATCCGAGGCATAACTTTCCCCATCGCCCATAAGCATATTTCTGCTGTGACTGTGGGAAGTAACTGGCAAGAAGCCACCACGGACATTCACAATCAGCAAGGACCTGAGAAGGATACTCAGGGATGATTTTACTCCCATTTACTCACTTAGGATGGGTGAGTAAGGACAAATGAGGCCAAAAGGAAGATGAAAACAAAGCGGTAACTTACCTGGCCCAAAGCATGACTGGTTTCCATGTCACGCTGGAATACAGCGTTCACATGGTTCAGAAGTTATTTTGTGTCACTACATTTGGTGTCTCATTTCTGCAGCTACAACTGAGAAAATATGCAGTTGAACTACAGAACACGCTAGGTTCCCAGCAAGGTTTGGCACTGCACATAAGACAGCACGCTGGCATCGAGCCGACAGCAGACTATGTTTAACAACTAATGATATACATTACCACAGCCTTGACACTAAAAACACATATCTAGTGCCAGTCATTCTGTTGCCATTTAAATTCATATACGTCTTGGGATGGTTTCCATCGATGCTGGCAGCCAAAATGTAATGAATAAGGAGGCTCCACTTTGTAGATAAATAAAAGCAAATGTGGGATGTACCTAAATGGATTTGACAGATTGCAGGAATAATTTAAAAATAGAAGAGTACAACACAGAAATGTTGGCATTATCCATAATGAGGACAAGAATTCATGAATTATATGCTATTTGCTAGAGCAGTAAAACAGGAGAAAGTACCATAGATGTTCAAGTCCTTCAATTTACACACCTGTAAAATAACAAAGTCCTCACGCTTAGTATTCATTTAGTGCCTTTTCATTTGTAAAGCCCTAAGATCTCTACACAAAAAAATGATTCTGAGAATGAAGCACAGGGCAATGAAACAGCTTCTTTCTTCTCATATGGAAAACCAGCACATAACTATGAGGGGAGATGGCAAAAGCTGTTGTAGGCTATATCCCAAACTGTGAAAGAGCAATGCAATTCATGTCGCTGGGGTCTCCCTGAGGACTCCTAGCATTGCATCCTATTAAGCAGCACTAAACATCCATCCTAATATCCACTAGCAGTCATCCACTTGTTATTGGCACAGTCCTGTAAATAAATATATATGAACAGTCAAAGTCTGGAAAGGAGGCACTATCTCACCAACAGATAAACACTAGAAGGCCTTTTTTAACATCTATAATTTTATTACTTTGCTTACTAGCAAGTGTGCCATATTTAAAGGACTACTAGTTTGGAAAAGATATTTTATTTACACGGCTCAGTAACAAAAACAGAAGGGTACTAGAATAGAAGAAATAGCAAATATTCTACATTGATATGAATTTTTCTTCAAAACACAAAACATCTTTAACAATAGTCCCCAAATTACCAATCAATTCTTAGAATATCCTACTGGTTTTCCTTGTACTTTTTTTCCTTCTACCTTTTCCTTCTGTAACAACTTATTTTTACCTTTTATCAGTATTACACTAGAAACAGTGACCATCTTTCTGTACCGTGTTTATATAGTGCATTGTAAAAGTATGGAAGTGCAGCTTGATGCTATTATTTGAAAAAGAAATAATCAAAACACCCACCAGTGAAATCCATCATTTCAAAAGTCTGTCCTGAATTAGAATTATTTATTGCATTCTATATATTGAGGTTGTCTCCTTTGATGACTAAGGAAAACAGAGTATCAGTAGTAAAGAAAAATCATGTAAAAAAAAAGGTTGTTTAAGGGAAAAAAAATATATAAAGAGGGAAAAACTTGTAAAAATAATTTACAAAAAACGAACTCTAGAAACTTTATAGCAAATACTGTTTTCAAGCACTGTGTCACCTGCAGTGTGCCAGGCTAAAGCACAGAGGAATGAACAAGGTCTGTGTTCCTTTACATTAACTGTATTTATTCTATGTTCAGGTAGCTTTTTCTTGAAAAAGTACCATACAGTATGCCATTTCAAGAACATAAATGTCAAATCTTGGAAAAAAACTATCAAGAAAGCTGCAAAACAAACATCCTGCCTACTTGTAACATGGCCGAATAACTTTACAGGTAGAAATAATACTATTATATTCATACCACAGTAACAAAAAAAATATGCTAAGTTAAAACTGGGAATATTAGTATGTAAATTGCCTGCAAATATTATAATTAAGAAAGGTAAACATATACAACAAAACTGTATTAAGCTATATCGAGGCCACATGGTTGGAAAAAAATGCAAGTAATATGGCAGAATTGACCCCAAGGAGGCAACTTTATCATTGTTATAGAAAAGTAGAAAAATGTGAGCATTAGGCTTATGCATGGGAACTGTGGAGATATTAAATACTGTGGAGATATTAGACATGGAGATATTAAATGCTTTGAATGGATATTAGTGACCCCAAAAGATGACCGTGGTACCGAGCTGGTGTTAACACTAAATAACATGTGAATAGAAGAGGCTCTAGTTAGTATTTTTAGTATTGCATTTTAAAGTGGTTATTCACAGAACCTCTGTTTTAGGAATATCCAAAGCGACAGACCTTGTGCAGGTATGTGGTTGTCAGTGGGGTTCCTCAACTCTTTTTGAAAATCAGGTTTTAATGGTGTTGCATGTGGGACACCCAGAGATCATAAACACTCCAAAGCACAAGGCTTTGTTGAAAATGTTGATTAGCTAGAAATAGTAACAGCTTGTGAATACTCAGGGAACATCTCGCTGATGAAAACAGGCTACTACACCACCTGAGCAGGAAGTGACCTTTTAGGAGTTCACTGTGGCAATTATTCATTAATATAGACTGGAACAGTAATTACCATGGGAGCCTTCACTGTAAACCGTGAGCACGCAAGCAAAGACAATCGGAAATTATTTTACTTGTGCATACTAAGCTTGAATTGAAAGAATGTATATTAATGTGATGATGTATCTGTATTCTTATTGTACAAAAGAGTGCTACCTCTCAGCTTGCATGGGCTTAAAATGTGTTGGAGTTTCTTCCTGTACATTCATGCACTTCTGCCAATATAGCAACAAAAGTGCATCTGAAATGGATAATAGAGGGGTTTAGGTTGTATCAATCATGGCTCAATGAGGAATTTAAAAACTGATTAAAAAACTAACAGTGGGGTTCTGTACCTTCTGGTCAGCCTACGCATGCATATGCATCCATACACATTTAAAGAGAAATGAAGGAAACCTGGATTACAAGCACTGAAGTAATGCATTAATTGAATTAATGTTTCTTCACGATGATATACTGCACACTCCATTTTCATGCTGACTCCAAACCTTGAGCTAGCCAGTGTACTGCTCACTTCTTTCCATAGGGGATGGACTGCTGTTATTTGCCAGGACGACCAAACTGACTATGTGACACCCCAATAAGAGAGAGTACCTTGTGTAAAGGACCCCAGCACCTCCCTATGGTCTTTTATAAGCATATTTGTGATTATTATTATATTAATGACTCCTCCTTCAATAGGCTCAGAGCATGAAAACGCTCTTAAAAAAAATTAAGATATATGGAAAGCTATTTACTCCAGAAATTAGGAGAAAAAAGTTCATCCTTGCTCCCTTTCCATCCCTTCATCATACACTCAAATCCAGTAAACTTATGATTAATGCCACAAGCACCTCTAATAATATGTAGGGATCACTAGCTTCGCTAATTCAGATGACCCAAATTCACCAGTGATTGCAGCAAAAACATTCTCACACTCTAAAGACCAAGCTTTAACAAGCTTTAACATCAGCACCCAAAGTGCACCTGAAAACAAACTAGAAGCCAGCGTTAAAGAGACTATTTCAATGGAATGAGTGTGCATTTCTCAGAATACCTTCGGATAAGTAAGTTTTATGAAGACAAAAATAGCAGGGCAGTTAAAAGGCTTAACTTGTTTTGTCTTGAATCTCATTTATTAGGGGGATAGAACTTATCTACTTAGAGATATGTCCTTAGTATCACAGCAGGATATAAATAAAGACCTCCTTCATTATTTTTAGACAGACTCCTCATAATATTAGTAGAATACTATATGTCTTACTGCTATTAAATGAGCTCCCACTGATTTTAAATTTCATTAGGCTCATAAACTCCTCCAGTTAGCAGAGAAATTACATTTTCTGATTTTCAAAGCTGCATAATGAGTCATGACCTACCCCTTCCCTTTGTCTCCTCAGAATACCCTTCTGTTGGTTAATCTCCCCTGTATTTTCAATTTTCCCCCAACACTCATATGGGTATTTGCACACACACACACAGGTAACATCACAGAGCATTCAATTTTTTGTTCCAGAGCTCAGGATGCTTTATCTAGGCTTCCCTGCAGTCGCTACGAGCAAAAGCAGCAGAGGAAAAGGCAGTTTCATATCATATGTCTCCTGTCTTTGATTAATCTGCAAGCTGCCCATTTTAATGACTCCTCATAAATAATTCAATTTCTAATTATGCTATAAGCCCCGCTAACCTGGAGAAGAATAAAGAAAGGTAGAAAGGTAGGGGAAAGGGGGGGGGAAAGTGCGTGTGTTGGATCAAACAATGCCTGCAGCAACTGAGCTACTCTTACTAAGCTATTCTGCCCATGCAAGATGCACTTCCTTCCTAAACCTTGAAGTGTTTCTCTAATAAACATGACAGGATTACATACAAGGTTGGAGTTGAAGACGATAATTCTGGAATCTGATTCTTTTCCACCTATTTTCCCCATTCCAGACAGTACACATGTGAGCAAGACATGCTCCTGCTCTGGGTGAATTGACCATGCTGACCCCTCCTCTGCTGGTGGGACCAGCCCCATGCCCTTGCACATTGCCCTGACCACAATGGAAGGGAGTAAACCAGCCACAGAAGAACTTCTACTTTCGATTCTTGCTCCTCATTTCTCCTCTTTGCACTCCTTGATAAGGGCTAGGAAATCCAATATTGGCTACTCCATTTTCCCCTGCAGCTCGGTGAGGTAGGAGGTGAGACGGGAACTGTCCTTCTGCCCTCCTCCAGGGAACATTCATGTTCCCCTGTGCACAGAATGAGCCAGGATTTCAGGAGGAAACCATTAGCCATCAGCCCATGAATGACACCTGACTTCTACCTGCATAGAAGTTCTGCAGCTCCTTTTGCGTCCAGGTCTCACTTTTCTACCGCAGAAAACATTGCTGCCAAATCAACCGCCAGCTACAGACACGGTTTTTTCCCCTGTTTTGCTTTAATCAAAATGCACCTGACATACAAAAAGCTGGTCAAGGTACAACTGACAGCACACAGACAGCTGAATGATCTCCTCCTACCTACAACCATTTTTTAATTGCAAGGAGGTCTCTCAATACACAGCAGAGCATCTGCTCATTAGCACTACAGCACTATTTCTCCGACTGACACTTCCTACCCCTCCTCCTCTCCAGTCTTTAACAACCATTCCTAAAGCACTTGCAAATTGCAAACTCTCTGTGACCTGTGGGGTTGGATTTATATTGTGCATATTAATGCATTTCTTTCTAAAAGTTCCTTAAAAAAATAACGAGCAATCCGAACTCACTGTGGCTTTTGTCCAAAATCCCTGAGATTTATTTTGAATGGCAGCTATTTGTTTTTTCTTGACTCCTTCCTGAAACAGTATTATATATTAATACCATATACAGAGCTTGTGGGCTTCCACATTTCTAATTTTAGAATTCAGGCTACAAAATGCAGCCCACACTGTTACATAGGCCAAAGCTCATGGTGTCAAAGCTGCTGCAATGGTATTTTATGGAAGATAATGATAAATTGCTACAGTTTTATTAATGAGTTAGTAATCAGAAGGGTATGGGAATTGCCTGCATTACAGAATGCAGTGCATTTGATTTAAGAAACACAGTTCATCTGAGACCACATATTTTGACTTCTCTTGTTTGTTTTACATCCCAATATTGCAGTAGTTAATAAAAGCCAGAAAAATGTACAGGTTGGTCATCTTTAGTCTTGCTGAATCTTCTGATATATATGGCCCATCATCATAGTAACTGAAGCTGTAGCTAACCTGTTGCCAAGGAACATTTCCAAATGCTTTGATGTAGGCACATATCCCTACCTGCCCTGGGGCCAGACCTACACGCATGTTGCTGTTCCATCACCTGCAGACTCTTAGGTGTCTGTGGGAAGGGAACAGCAGACACAGGCTAAAAGGCAGTCACGTCATATGCCTGTGCCCAGGCTAGGTGTGGCCAGCGTGACTGAATGCACTGATCTTCACCAGATCCTTGCAAAGTAACACAGACTATTTCCTCTTCAGACATCAACTAATGCAGAATTAAAATCTCTATATCTACTTGACATAGTTTATCCCATGAACATCCCGAAGACTAGAAAGTCAGCCCGAGATCAAGTCACCTTTAAATCAAATCTCTCTGGGATTTCTATGCAAGCAACATTACTGATGCATCCCATGACATTAGTGAGAAGGTAGCCAGACAAGGCTCAGTGTACTGGAGTCACAGGTGCACCATACAGGTTGTCCTAGCATCCCACCTATGAACACTTCTGGAAATAAGGAACATGGCAGAGAGGATATGTTCTAAGACGTCATTTGTCTACACTTCCAGGATAGTTGTAATGAATCACGCAGAAGATACCATGGATGAGGTATCTAACTTCACTTGCTTAAATATTAGGTGTCTTGTCTGAACTAGTTATCCATGCTCCCTCTACAGAAAGAAAGGGCACTTCCAGATATTCCCTGGAAATACCTACCTCTCTTCAATTTCTGGAGAGGAAGGGAGATGTGACTAATTTAGAGAAATATCTACTTAGACAACTTTAAGTCAGATGAACCTTACCCTGCAAGTGATTATGTTGAAACCACACAAGAAATCTGTAGCAAAGCAAAATCTTCAACCAGCATTACCCAAGACTGAGGCTAAAGCTCTAAATATTGGGCCATTGTTTCATTTGCACACACAGGTCTCCATGCAACAAAAGCGCATGTATAAATATGTGCTTCCATTTTTTTTACACTATTCCATTTTCACATAGAATGCATTAGGACTGCTCATAAGCATAACATTAGCATAAAGCATACTTGGTTCTTTCCAAGTCCAGGGCCCAAGTGAAAGCCAACAGAAAAAAAAAGTTTTAAAATTATAAATATTTATTTTATAATTCCTTAGACTATGTTAAAGCATATCATGGTTATAAATACCATGTGTATCAGATGGTTTCTCCTGGGCTAGGCTCTTCACAGAGACACATACTAAATATTCCAAAGCATTCAGTGGCTGCATTCTTGAATAATAACTAAATGAGTGCATTCCCACAATCCTCAATTAGTGTTTTGGATGTTTTGTGCATTGGTGATGCTCCAAACCAATGAATATATGTAATTCAGAGTTTGTACAAATCTCATTCTGTCTTAAGACTTGGCAAAAACCCTTCGCTTTACAAAAAACACACCTTCTTAATTCTAAATATCAGACAACCGAATGATATTGGAGAAAGTTCATTTTTCTGATATTGTTCTTTCATTGTATGGTATCTTCTATGCAAGACTGATTTTATCAGAAACATGGGGATCTATTCTGAATAGTGAGGGAACTGTTATGCTCTGTATAATCTTCAAATCGTCAATCCTTCAATTTCCCTTGATTAAAAAAAAAAAAAACAAAAACAAAAAAAACCAACCCCAACAAAACCCACTAAAAATACCCCGCTCTTGCAGGAGAACAGATAATTTATTTTAATGTAAACATGCAGATTTGATCTGATGAATAATTTTTTTCAAGAAATGCTCCATCAGATAAACTCTCTGGGTCTTTGTGAGCTGGTTCGGCGTGTCAGTTCTGGAAGTTCATCACAAACACCAATCCTTTATTGCTGTACAAGTAAATATAACCTTTGCACTCCAGAAGCCCTTGGTACAAAGCTGAACGGCTAAACCAGAACATAAATACTGGGTGGCTGGAAGATTATGTTTCCTGTACAAGTTCCTGTCATCTCATTACTGAAAATACTATGCTAAAGTATTTAAGGAGTACGCTAAAGACCGCTGTATAGGTTAATGGTATATAAAGAGAATACAGTGAACTCCATGAGTGTCCTCCTTTGTGTATGTGAACTTTCATAGCAGGCTTCAGATCTGGCATTTGAATTTGATTTTCCACACGGGTCTAGGTTACCCAGGGCTGAAATCTCACCATCTGATCAGAACATACCAGCTTTAAATGGCAAAAGCTTTACTTTTTTAACTTTTCAGATGGCAAGGGAGAGTGCAGTACCCTGTAGGCATGTATCTAAATCAAGTCCTCTCTCTTTAAAAAAAATCCTATTCACTTTTGGAGCTAAGGTGAAACCAAAATCATAAAGACAGATCGACAGCTTGTTTACACAGACACTGTAAGGAAACTTGACTCCAGGTAACTTGTAAAGGGGTAAGTTACATTATGCTTAACTTCCATCCAGAGAGAATTGGAGTAGGCACGGTTAACATGGCTTTTGTTTGATTTTTTTTTAATTATTATTATTATTATTATTTATTTGGGGAGTCTTTTAAGGCAATAAACCCTATGCAATGTAAGCCTAGCAAAGAGCATTTTCCCCCCACTAGTGAGAACACGAGGCTTCCCGGTGACAACCTCGTCCACCTGCCAGCCGGGAGCGTGTGCCCACCACTGAGCCCCAGGCTCAGCACCACAGCAAGCCCAGGAATCACCTGCACGAAACCTCCTGGCTGCTCTGAAAGCCCTGCACTGAGCCTTCCTGCCTTCAAAAGAGCTACATGGTAAAATCTAACTAAGATCTTATCTTGTGGTCAGTTCAATTTCTGCAAACATTTAAAAAGATGTAAATATTTACCTAGAATGTTTGCCTCAAAAAATAATTGAGCATTTTGCAAATAAACATATTGAAAAATGGTAGAAAGATAAAATATATCAAAACGAGAGAGAGAAAGCAGAACTAAGCAGCTGAATTTAAAATTGTTTTAACAACTTTGTTTAATGTAAAATAAACAAAATATAAAATAAAAACATAAACTCTGCAAGTGGTTATTTGAGTTTCTTGGCCCTTCTGAAAAGATAGCGGCCACAGAAGCAGACAACAACGCAGCCACAATACAAACAAGACATCAGAAAGTTCATTCACCATTCAAACATGAATATTATACCTAAAGCAGCAAGATGATTGTGAGGCAACACACCATAAAATATGTAAGAATTAATTGGATTAATGCATAAAAAGGGAGTTCTGTAACAGGAGCAGCATTGTGTCTGAGCTATGAGCCTCAGACAGAGGGGGATCGTACCCGCAGCCAACGCTCTTACGGGACTCACACTTCAGAGGGATTTCTCCTCTGCAAAGACTGTAGGTTCCTGCCCATGAGTTCTGGAAAGTTCAAGAGCAAGTTGTCAGAGTAGTGCGTGTTGACACAGGGATGTCTGATAAATCCTAGCTAAGTCAATTCTTGTTTTAAGTGAATGTGAAAACTAAAGAAAAATGCACAAAATTCTGTGTACTCACTAAGAAGTTATTATAAGTTATTAGGAAATAATTACTTCCTACATCTTTCCATGTGCCTAAGCCAAAACAACAACAACAACAAGGATTAAAAAGTGTAAACACATCTTCTAAATCAAAAAAATATATTAGTGACTCCATCTGAAATCCACAACCACATGCCCCACCTGGTGAATCCTGTGCCATCAGATTCAGAGCCCTTCTGATAAGTTCACCAGGCATCAGCGTTCAGAAGAAAAATAAGTTTCTTTTTATTCCATTATCTAATTGGTGTCTAAACAACTCAGAGTACAAACTAGAAGGCTTAAGCAAGCTGAGCGCACGCTGCCTGCCTTTGCCTGCTAGGATGGCTTTCACGTTTTCTGACATTTCAGATCTCATACAGTGACCAGAAGCCTCATAAAACATCTCCTGCTTTCTGCTCTCACCCGTTTTCACAGGGCAGCGCAGTCACTTTTCTCACAACGATAACCTAGGAACATTAATGCCCCCAGCAAACGAATCCTTCTTCGGCTGTCTCCTGCATCAGGCGTATCTCAGCCACTGGCTGCAGCACTATACAGGACACGGTCCTGACATGTAAAGCATCGCCCTTGCCATGTTATTCACTGGAAGAGAATGTACTCAAAAGATCTGGCATGAATAGATCTCTGAGTTCACCTGCAGGGTTAAGGGTCTTGGTATATTTTAGAAAAAGAATGTCATTTTTAGAGATTTCTATGAGAGTTACCATCCTTTTGCCTCTCCTCAGTCTATTCCTTCAGTAAACAACCACTTCACAAGACCTTATTTTCATGAACTCACATAATCCCCATTAATACTGAGAATGATAAGTATACATATTCCTAAGAAAAT
This sequence comes from Mycteria americana, assembly GCF_035582795.1. NCBI lineage: Eukaryota > Metazoa > Chordata > Aves > Ciconiiformes > Ciconiidae > Mycteria > Mycteria americana. Next base: position 11,373,589 of record NC_134365.1, on the reverse strand, counting down.
ACAGAAGTCATACAAAAAAGTGCCAAGTTTGAAAATTATTTCATTAGATCTATTTCCTGTAAAATATCTATAGTAATTACATTTGAATTAAATATAACAACGAGTTCAGTTTCTTCGTTTCTCATTCACTTTAATTCAACTCCAGAAGCTCTAGCCTGAATCTCATGTTTATTCTTTCTGCATAATTCTGCAGCATAGCCTGCAGCTGGGACATATTCCACAGGATACCCTTGGCCTCTGGCTATGAACTTCAGTTGAGAAATGTTAAGGGAAACCCTAAAGCTTCTGTTATGAGCTGGACTGGGACCGCACCACCATAAAGGTTCCATTTAGACTCAAAACCCGTGAGTTTTGTCCTCTAAGGGTGAAATCAAATGTAAAATTTATTCTTATTTACTGTTTAGAACAGATGACAAATTCAATTCTGCACTCAAAGAAAAAGGGACTATTGGGGTGAGTTTATAAATTAGAGTCTGTGAGATACTATACTCTTCGTTTTGAAAGCTGTATTTGCTCCTGCTGCAGTCTGGGTAGCTCTCATATACCCTGGACAGAAAGGCTTTTGAGTTAGGTGCAAAATAAAAGCTTCCCTGTTAACTTAATATTTAATGATCTCATTCATTAATAATTTTTTGTAAAGCTGAAGTAAAAGTAATTGTATTTTGCTATTAAGTTCCAAGCTACATATTCACAGCGACACCTTGGGAATGAGCACAGGGCATTCTCTTACCTTTGCGATTCAAAACTGGGTTTGCATTTTTACGTGGAGCAAAATGCTTTATCAATAATTCAAATAACAAAGTCTGCTGGGTATTAACTTACACTGGAAAGAGTAAACAAGCATTGAAGCTTAGTAAAACTGATTGACACTGCATTAGCAAGAGGATCCCATTCTACTGTATTACTGTGGCTTTATTTTAAGTGTGAGATATCATTACCATCTGTGATGAGGTCCTGGAAACATAGTGGTTCCAAAGTATACAGCCCATCTACTCTGTGGAAGGTTGTCAGATCACAACTATGTGTGATCATAGACCAGTACTGAAACAAGAATAACTTTGTTCCCATCCAACCCTTCATGAGAGCGACAAAAACCCCACAGAATTTGTCTCTCCAGCATGAGCAGCCTTGCATAGCAGCAAAACCCCTTAATGCCTGAGGAACGGGGCATACTGGATGACTCAACTTTATTAACGGAGTTAAATAGCATTACACAATCCACAAGACAGGTATCTCAGAAATGGAGTCAAGGACCAAAAGTTTTGTTAATTACAAGAAAAAAGGGGGGATTATGAACAAGAAAAATACATTATTTATGAAAGCACAGAAAAGAGGTTTTTGAATCTAAAGGGTAAGTACTGAAACCAAAAGTGGAGAATCATTTGGACGCAGGGATAAAAAAGTTAACACTTGTCTAGCCTGCTTTTGAAGGGACAGGGAAAGAAGGCAGGGGTTTTTTTCTGCCAGGGTTGCTCTTTGGCTCAGTGATATAACCAAGAACTATAAGTGAATGACCATGAACAAAGGAGGCCAAAAAATCTATATTTTTCTTCTCTATGAATTCCCACATATCTACTGAAATACAACCTAAGGCATGCGCCTTTGAGCTATTTATTTACTTAAATATTCTGTCAAAAAACAACTGTTACTGAACGAGACTTTTGCAGTGCTTTGTGCTAATACCGTCTTGATCAGCTGTGGAAATGAAGCAGATGCTACCTTGCAGAATATCTCTAGTATCAATAAAAAAATAATAACACTTGTGGTTACAAGCTCCTTGGAAAAAGAAATGTGTCCATTCCTTGCTCTTCTTATTAGTGGTTGAAAGACAAGATTTAGGACTCTGCTTTCTGTCTCTCCTAACTTCTCTTCAAAACTTCTTTGGACTTTACTTCCCTTCTCCATGGGGATTTTGAACTTTTTCCTTCCTAAAAATCAAAAATTCAGAGTGAATAAAAGAATCAGGGCTGTATTGTATTGCTGGGCAGGAAAGAGAGGGACTGCCAGGCTGAAAGAGAGTAATCAATGGCTTGCCATCTAATTGGTGGCCGGTAACAAGCAGAGCACATGAGGGGTCAATAGTAAGGCCGATGTTGTTCAATATCTTCACTGACACCCTGGATGATGAGACAGAGTACATCCTCAGCAAATTTAAAGGTGATACTAAATTAAGCAGAGCGGTTGACATGCTGAATGTCAGAGCTTCAACCCAAAGAGACCTTGAGAAACTTGAGAATTGAATCAAAAGAAGCATCCTCTGGATCAACAAGGAGAAGTTCTGCCCCTAGGACGGGATAATCTTTGATTATCTTTGATATGCACTTTGCCTAGGGGCAAAGTTCTGCCCCTAGGACGGGATAATCTCATACAGCAGCACCGCATGGGAATTGACCAGCTATGAGCACCCTGCAGAAAAGGACTTGGGGCAGAGGACACACCAAAAATGAGTCAACACTGGGCTCTCATTGCAAAGAAGGCAGACTGCCTACCGGTTGCACCAGGAGCAATGTGGCCTGTAGATCAAGTGAGGTTTTTATTCTCCTCTGCTCAACAGTGGTGAAGCTGCACCTGAAATACTGTGTCCAGCTGCACTCTTCCCAGTTCAATAGGAACGCTGAGAAATTAGAAAGGGATCAAAAGAGGGCTACCAGGATGGTCACGGGCCCAGAGGATATGACCTAGAAGGAGAGGGTGAAGTTTTTTAGTCCACCAAAGGAGAAGCTATGGAGTGATCCAGTAGAAGCCTACAACTGCTTGCAGTATTGGCAGACAATACAACAAGGGCCACTGACCACAGATTGCAGCTTGAGAAGTTCCAGTTGTACATTAGGGGAAGAAGCTCACCAAGAGAGTAGTGCAGCTCTGAATTGGGTCACTCAAAGAAGCTATTGAATCTCCATCCTTGGAGGTTTTGAAGACTTGGCTAGGAAATGCCATGACTGACCTGGTTGTAGTGCTGGCAAGAGTCCCACTTGGAGCAGGAGCCTGGATTAAATGACCTCCAGAGGTCCCTTCCTACTAACATTTCTGTGATTTGATAGTCACTGCAACATAGATGCGCTTGGCATATGGCACAAATATTTAATCTATAAATTATTCAGCCTCAGGAAGAAGAGCCAGAAAGGTCTATATTTCAAAGCAGCATTTAGAGAAACATGTAGCGTTCTCTACTATTTAACTGCCGCTTGGGAGCGGCACAGAGAAAAAAGTAGGACTGAAGAGGCAAGGGTACCAAGGGAGAAAAGATTCAGACTGTGTGGGTAGAAAGGATGGAAATCTCTAGGACAAGAAATAGGGAAACATAAGCCAGGGAAAAAAGGCAAAAAATAAGAAGAGAAGCCAGACGGAAGATTTGGAACTGCTGATGGAGGCAGATGGAGGGAAACCTCTGGAGGTTCCTCCTGATCATGAGGACTCAGGCTAGAATAAGCAACATAAAAGAGAAAGCAGGACTTTCTATGTTGGGAAACAGGAATATAATGAGGAGGCAGGTTACGGGGGAGAGAGAAAAGAATAAGGACAAGCAGAGCAGAAAGGTAGGTGGCAATTGTATTTGGCAGTAAACAGGCAAAAGACTTTCTAGCTAAAAGAACACATTTCCCAACAGAACCCTCAGGAGAGTCCAGGATTCCCAAGTTTCACTAATCTGCTGTGAGCAAGGATTTGTGTGAAGTAAAGTAGCTAACTTGGAGAGTGACAACTGTGAGCGATTTCCAGAGGACCAACTGGTTTAAGAGATTGTCTGGCATAAAGAGAAACTTCCTATGGCAAGACACAGATGGAAGCTGATGCTTAAAGACAGGATTTCTTTGTTCACCTTAAATGCTACTGTGGTCATGATCAATGAAGCAATAGCTTTCAAAAAAGATCAAAACAAATAAACAAAAAAACAGAAGAAACCAACACATAATTAATGTGTCAAAACCAGATATTGAAAAACAATTTTTACATTTTGTCAGTAATGTAAATCAACAGACACTAATGCAGAATTAATTAAGAGCTACTGCTGACTGCTAAATTACTTCTTCCTAAGCTCCTAATTGATCAGTCAGAATTTCTGAGTAAGTTAATCAAAGAGAAAGAATTTATTTTGGCTATTAAAATCATTCCTGTAGGAAAGGCCACAGGTTCTAATCTTTCCCACTGAAGGCTTTGCATATGAGACAGTCCAATTTAACTCAGCAATAAAGCCTTTGGGGTGCATATTCTACCTAAATCTATGTATGGGACTGAAGTTTTTAAATTCTAAAATAAGGTTGACTTAATCAATATGGCAAAAAAGTAGCTTTTTAGTGTGATCTTACTAAATACAAATTTTAGACTGTACACTTCAAGACAGAGTAAGGTTTGCAGAAACCGCATCAATTTTTTTCATTACAGAGCCTGAAGTCACATAGCAAGTCGACAAACTTAAGTTTCTCAAATTGCTTTTGACAGACAAGATTTAAGTACCGTTGAGAAATTTACCACAAAATGCCCCTAAAAGTGCCTCTGCTATTCTCAGAGGCACAGTGCCATGGGCCAATGTATTGTAAAGGTCTTTGACAATATGGTGCTGGAGACCTCTTTTTCCTTTCTTTTTTTTTTTCATTCTCCTGCTATGCTGAAATAAAACCTACAAATTTGGCTTTTACTTTTCTTTCAGTTGGATTCATCCAGCCTCATAGGAATTCCAGAAGCAGAGCATCATGTCTGCAACTTTGTCTTCATTGTCTTTCCTATCTCCTGTGTCCTTAAGCTGATGTTACGGTCTAAAATCTATAGAACCTACAGAACAAGCAAGAGACACAAAGGTCTGAATTAACATCAGATGACCTCTCACGTGCCTAGTGATTTTCAATTTATTTTAATTCTTTAATTCTGAAAGGCTTTTCAGAGTGTCCCCACATTGCTTGGAGCAGCGATTTGGTGCCTATTCCTCTTGTTCAACAAGAAGCTTAAGCTAGTACCAGATTTCCAATTTGAGATTTCTTCATTAACTCCAAATTCAGAACTGTTAAACTTTTTGCTAATTTAAGAACTCATTTAATCTTCACATTTCAGCCCCAAACAACAATAACTGCATACAATCACGTCTTTACACAAAGTTTTGAAAACCTGAGGCACGCATCTTGCAAACCAGCTGCTCTTCTCTTGAGAGCTGTAGCATGCATCCAAATGAGACTCAGGACTACATATTCCCTGTAGTTTTGGCTCCAACCCAAACGTAAATCTACAGAAACAGATCCTAATCCTGGAGGATCAGATATGAATTCAACCAAAAATATTCTAAGGTAATTAGATTCAAGGCTCAAGTTGAGCTGACATTAGGTATGGGTCTAAAATGGCATTAACTCTTTTCTGAATACAAATGTTTCATTGCCAATTCAAACCAATTAGCACTGTCTGGCTCTAAATGCTGCCCTTTCTCTCCCCTCCTCTCCTTTCATCGTACGCACTTTTGTTACTTCAGGTTGATCTAACATCTTGTCAGTTGAAAAACCTTGCTAAACCTTTTAAGAGAAGAGTAGGGTAGAGATTGTTTTTACTGCCCAGTCTTCTTCTCCTGATATGCGCTACTGTGTATTTGTCCGTAATGAACATTTTTATCACACTTCCTTCAAAATAATGATAAGTGAGATAGGTAATATTACAAAATAAAAAGAGAAGCAAAGGCTTCTGTAGCACAAACAGTTACATAGTACAAAGGCCTTTGCATCTGTTATTATTTTTAGATTCCTCTTTCTCGTGCCTTCCCATGCCTGGTACAAAAGAACCAGAAGCAGCGGCACCGGCAGCACATTATTATCTCTTTTTGGGTTTGCTCCAATGCAGGTTGGCAAGACGGGGAACTTTTATTATCTCGCTTAGAGACCTGTAAAGAGAACATCTGTCCTCTACACACAAAACCCATCAGTGCTCCCTGCCTGAAGACAGAGTCTGTGAAAATTGACAACTTGTCGAACTAATCAGATTGCTTGTGATTTTGCTGCCATCTGATGTATTCTCACAAAGGGAACTTCTCGTCTGTCTCTCCAGAAGTGAAAAGTCTTTCGCCAGCATTCGTACCAGAAATGTGCAACCAGCTCATCTTGGCAGTGATTCTTTTGATTCCATTTCTCAGCTTTTTTTTTTTCCTTGTCCCTCCTGCATTTTAACAGAGTCTTTGAAAAAAATGCTAATCGTTGGCTCTCAAATTCTCTGTTTGTGTACTTGCAATTTCTGTATTGATTCATTCCTCTTTCACATTATATTCATGTATGCTTTCTGAAAGCAAACAGAGCTGGTAAATGATTGATATATATTAATCTGTAGACCAATACTCAATCCTAAAGAGAATTTTGCAGAATGAAAGCTATGCACTTGCAGCTTGACAGTTTCTCTAACTTTCTGCATTTGTGGCAACAACAGGTTTTCAACACCACTCTGCATCCTCCACTAACAAATTGTAAGAAATACTGAAAACATAAAATGAAGTTTCCTCTTAAACTAAAAAATGGAATATCTGCAGCTTTTTTGATTTGAGGATCCAATTCTTAATGAGATAATAATAAATACAGAAAGATCTTAATGCAACTTTGAAAGTAGTAAGTCCTCTGTACATGAACTCTAATATTCCCTGCAATTTATGGGTCAAGTTGGGAAAGATTCATTAATTTCATTTGAACTTATCCTGATATTCAGCAGCTGAAGATTTGGCTCAGTAACTGTATCCCTGTAGAGTGTGATCATGCAAACAATAACAAATCAGGCTTTAACAAAGGCATATACTCAGAGACAAGCACTACACGCTGTTCTAGCCACCAAGCAGACATCTCTCAATGGCAGTGCCAATTAAGCGGCAATGTAAACCTTACTACGTTAATTAAACATGAGAATTTACAAAGGACCTCCAGCAAGAGACTTGTATCTCTCAGAGCGGCTTTCTGAAAGAGTAGTAGAGAATGTAATACTTTTGGATACTTCCCAGAATGTCTCCAAGTCAACAAATCCCCTTTTCATCAGAGTTATTTGGAATGCAAAGATCCCCCCCAAAAGGAGGAGTCAGCACAGGCTGCCTGTTGTTCAACATTTCCTTCTCAACTCTGCTGCTCTTCTGGAAAGGCTAGCACAGACGGTCACGTAAGGTAAAACCACATTTCCCCCATCAGATTCCTGTCCAGATCCATCATTCCTACATGGAGCTGTATCATTATCCCAGGAAGGGGTCCTTCTGCAGAGAATCCATGGCCTGTGTGCACTTTTTGTGCTCTCTCCAGTGAGACAAGTACCATCTAGCAGGGTTTAACACTGCCATTTTCATTGAGAACCTGTAATTATCTTCCAAAGGCAATACTTCAGTCTGTTTAACTGATGAAAGGACAAAGACTCTCAATGGCACAAAGTGACAAATCACAGACAGCTAGGGGAATATCTCATCAGCGTTGATTCACATAAAGACACAGCATTTAATGACGTTTGCACAGTACTGCAGTTTAATGCCCTTCTGCGACTCAACCTCTGTACAAGTATTTCACTTATTTAATCAGTTCTACTCTATTCACTCCTTTAATATACAGCTAAACGTCCAAGGCAAGTCTGATTATTTTCTCATAATGCTGTAAGGACCTCTACTGCTCTGGACCCACTGGACTGCTTTTATGATCAGCAGTGGGAACTGTAGATGAGAGATGAAGTCTATAGAGGGTGATTAATATTTGTCAGGATCATCTTTATTAATAGATAATTGAAATACTAATTCCAGTAGCATACTACAATACATTCTCTGTCTTATGATGGGAAATAAATTACATCAGGTTTATAGGTCCTTCCCTTTGAAAACAAAAAAAATGTTTTACAGACTACTGAAATACAGCTACTTCCTGCAGCAGAAAATGTTTTGAACCCTACATCCGTATCATGATACACTATGATGCCATTATTTATGGTAGAACAAGAGAAGGTAAAAGATATACAACTTTTCATTCAGAACTGCAGGAATGATTTCAACAGTAAGCACAGTCCAACTTCCTAAAGTGGAATTTGTCTTAGTTGATTACACCGAGTTACTGAAGTGTCCTAGTCTTATAAAATGTGCCCTGGGATCTCTAATGACTGTAAGAAAAGGCTTCATTTTTATAACTTATTTGGAAACAAACAAACAAACAAAAGCTATTCCAGCAGTCTCCTTCTTTACTTCTTTGTTCAACTATGTTATAACTATGTTACATCTATGTCATCTATCTGGACTTCTGTAAGGCCTTTGACATGGTCCCCCACAACATCCTTCTCTCTAAATTGGGGAGACATGGATTTGATGGGTGGACTGTTTGGTGGATGAGGAATTGGTTGGATGGTGACATTAAGAAAGTGGTGGTCAATGGTTCAATGTCCAGGTGCAGATCAGTGACAAGTGTGTCCCTCAAGGGTCCATATTGGGACCAGTACTGTTTAAGATCTCCATCAATGACATTGACAGTGGGATTGAGTGCACCCTTTGCAAGATGCAGATGACACCAAGCTGAGTGGTGTGGTTGACACGCCTGAGGGACGGGATGCCATCCAGAGGGACCTGGAAAGCTTGAGAAGTGGGCCCATGTGAACCTCATGAGGTTCAACAAGGCCAAGTGCAGGGTCCTGCACCTGGGTTGGGGCAACCCCCGGTATCAATAGAGGCTGGGGGATGAAGGGATTGAGAGCAGCCCTGAGGAGAAGGACTTGGGGGTATTGGTGGGTGAAAAGCTGGACATGAGCTGACAATGTGCGCTCACAGCTCAGAAGGCCAACTGTATCCTGGGCTGCATCACAAGAAGTGTGACCAGCGGGTCGAGGGAGGTGATTCTGCCCCTCTACTCTGCTCTGGTGAGACCCCACCTGCAGTACTGCATCCAGCTCTGGAGCCCTCAGCACAGGAAAGACATGGACCTGTTGGAGCAGGTCCAGAGGAGGGCCACGAAAATGATCAGAGGGATGGAACACCTCTTCTATGAAGAAAGGCTGAGAAAGTTGGGGTTGTTCAGCCTGGAGAAGAGAAGGCTCCAGGGAGACCTTATTGCAGCCTTTCAGTACTTAAAGGGGGCTTATAAGAAAGATGGGGACAAACTTTTTAGCAGGGCCTGTTGTGACAGGACAAGGGGTAATGGTTTTAAACTAAAAGAGGGCAGATTTAGACTAGATGGAAGGAATTTTTTACGATGAGGGTGGTAAGACACTGGCACAGGTCAGAGATGTGGTAGATGCCCCATCCCTGGAAACATTCAAGGCCAGGCTGGAGGGGGCTCTGAGCAACCTGATCTGGTTGAAGATGTTCCTGCTCATTGCAGGGGGGTTGGACTAGATGACCTTGAAAGGTTCCTTCCAACCCAAACTATTCTCTGGTTCTATGATAAAATGGGGTTTGCCCTAAAACTATTGCTTAAGCAGGGACATACATAATATTTTACACACTGGAATTTCCTTAGATGGCAGCTAATCACACTGCAAACGAGGACAAAAGTAATACAGTGGGTTTAGAAGATATAACATGAGCACTTGCTTAACATAGCACTGCTTAAACAAATCAGCCAAAATTTTTATCAGTGTTACTTTGCCAAGACTCCAGCTCCAACACCTGTGGCATCGGATCTCATATTTCACCCTTGATAAAGTAGGCATAATAATAACCGGTACCAGCTGCATTAAATATCAGTACCCAACAGGCAAGGCAAGTTTCCATAGTCCTAAACAAATCAAACATAACTTTCTGGGCCTGATAATCATCTGTGTCCTCATAAACCCTCATGAGGGGTCCTAGTACAGAAAGACACTTAGACTTACTTGCTGGCTCATCTATACTGTTCCTATAACCTCCTCTGTGTGTACGCAAAGAAAAGCAGCAGAAACCAGAGTTAGTTCCTAAACTTTTGGGCTGTAGTAGTGCCCCATCAATAGTTTTCCCCTCTTTCTGATTTACAGTCTGCTAGTAGAGGAGAGAGTGGATAAAGGGAGAAGGAGACAAACAGGGAAGGTGAGACTCATCTGACCAGGGGTCTACACCTGACTTTATCTCATCTACAGGTAGGGATCTAAACTGGACCAAATGAATCATGCTCTAGAAAAGGCTATTTCTCTCCACTGCTTGCAAAGTTTGCGTAGACAGCTAGCTCACATGCAGACATCTCTATCAAAGACACCAGAATTTCTTTACAAGAAAGTGTAATCAAACAGTCCTAATCCCCCTAGGAAATGAAGCTCTGCATTGGCACGTATGCTCTAAATCCTGAACCCCAGCAAGAAGGGTTATTCAGCTAATCGTAAGGAATAGACTGAAGCACAAATCCTACTACGTGGGCATTAAACGGGCATTAAAACAGGATATACAGAACACATTCATGTTCTTATTCACTAAATATTCACTGAACTTACTGTTCAGTGAAACAAATTATATCTAGTTATAGATGTTCCACTGATTTGTGAGCACAAGTAGTTCAGCCTGACATGTGAAGTAATGCCTTCTTTCACAAAATTCCAGAAAATCAAAATTTCTGAAACCAATTTTGTAAATACTAAAGGTAAATTGGACATAAGCCTCACTGGAGTTTTCACTGACAAGTTTTGGTGGTTTGTCTCTCCATAATATTGTTAACATATTTCTGTGTTTCTATATTTTAAATTTTCTGACAGATTTCTAACTTCAGCTCTGAACCAAGCAAGACCTTTGTTTCCCTGAACTCAGACAAAAAGTGAATGCAAGAAACAAGCCGGAGTAATTATGTTTCCCTGCAATACGGCCTCCCTTGAGGGACCAATATGCCCACTGTTATGAAATATCAAATCACAGTAACATTTATCTGTAGGAACTGAAGCCTTATAGCATCAGTCCTTGCTTCAGAAATCAATAAGAGACTATGATGTTTAATATTTCATTGCTTTTTCTAGTAGTGACTTGCTCAGCTTTGAATGAGTTACTAGCTTTCAGTAAGTCACAAAATCCAGACAAACCAAGACAGGATTTAAAGCAATATTTTAGTCTCTGTTACCACAACCTTTGTATAAGCTGTAGTAGAGAGGAGTTTATCAAGATCCTGCCTAGTAGACGGCAAATCAGGCTTCCAATTCTTACCAATTCTCACCTCTTCAAAATATGCTTCGTCTTCAAAATATGTTTACTGAAAGAAAGCATTGCTAGGTGTCTGATGTCTGTTGTTAAAGGGGTCAAAAACTAATTAATGTGGTAAAGGCTCACTCACTCTTAAAGTTAATGAGATTTACTGTTCTACCAATTAAGTACTGCCATGCCACTTATTTTGTCTCTTTTCATGACAGATTTAGGTTTTGGTCTGTATTCCAAAATATATTCAGTTAGATTTAGTATTTAGTCTTACCAAATTATGGTGAACTAAAAAAAATCCATAACCTACAGGGTATGAAACTGAGTTTCTTCCTCAATTTCTTACCAAGAAACACCAATATAGAGAATATCTACTCTATGCCAACAGAAAACACGTAATTTCTTGATCCTTCCATCCTCCACCTTGAAGACTACATCGGTCAAGTCAATCAGCATGTTATGTGACCACTTGTCTTTCTGATGTGCCAAGCATAGTTGATTAGGTACCAGTTTGTCAATACCAGATTTTCAACTGTTCACTGTTGCAGTTCACGCTTTCTGTTCTGCAGTCTTCAGAAATCCCTTGGTTGCTAATCTGCAGGTAAACCATCACCAAGTCCTCTCCCCCACACCACAACAGAAATTACTTTGTAGTCTGTTCTCACCCATTTCAAGCCCATCTCGCTAAGATTTATGGACACAGCTCTGAGTCTGCTTTCTTTCCAACCTCAAGATCCCAAACCTAATCATAAAATCTTTATACCTGTAATGAAAAGTTAATAAAGAATCATTTACTGATCAATTATAAAAGACAGAACACGAGGATCAAGAGAACTATGAACATGGACAAAATAATCAATTTCTACTGTGTTTTCTTCTTTTTCTTTCATCTTTTTTGATTGATCTTGCCTATTTCAAGTCTCATTTGCACTCCTTGCACACCAGTTAACTGTTGCTGCTACCTGAATCCACCTCTGCTGTTGATCTCCTTGTGTCGTTTCTTCTTTGTTTTCAGTCCATGTTTCTGGCTTCTCTTTTGTGTATCTTCTCTCCCTTTATGGCAGTTTGCAGACCCCGGAGACAAATTTTAATTATATTTAAATTGACATTGATATATAAAAGCACTGTTGTGTAAGGATCAGGTGTTCTGTCATTCTGCCACAGGATCCTCTATTTACTAAGCTCCAATGTTAACAAAATAAACCTCTTGTGTGACTTTTACTTTTGTAAAAAAGAGTCCAGTTAAATTCCTCTATAGAACAAAAGGACACAGCATGATATTTTTCTGTAATTTCTTTAACTAGCATCTTACTGTTGTTTCAATTGTCTGAATGCACTTCATCCTTTTAATGATAATGCTGCTCTTTGACTCCCATGAACAGAAGGTAAACAAATTACCTGAAGGTCTCTGGTGGTGTTGTAAAGGCCTTTTTGCCCAGAACCCAGATCTTTGCTTCAATTATGCAACATTTGAGGTTTTCAATTTATATAAGATTGTGAAAAGTAAACACAAATTGCTGCAGTGATAACAACTTTGATTTTTTTAAATCATTTAGCAGCTTGTGGTATTAAGGGCTTTCAGAAACCACAGAAATCATTTGATGTCATTTTCACAGGAGTGAAAAGTATTGTTCCTCCTCCACAATACATAATTTTATAAGCTCATACTAGACACAGAAAAAAAATAACCCGTGTCCGCATTTAGGGGAACATGACATTTCTCCTCTCTATTCCCTAAAATAAATAGAAACATCCAAATGACAATATTAACTTCATTTTTCCCCATATCCACTCTGTAAAGTTATTTTGAGCAATCTGAAAAATATAAATGGTGTAGGACAGAAATACAGTCCTCAGGCTGGAGACTATCCATTTGTGTGTTATCAGAGCCACCAGAGGAGAAAAAACCACCCCAAAAAAAGCCCAAAACAGGGGAGAAAAAGAAAGAAAAACAGAGAGAAAAACAACAGGGCAAAAAATTGGCTAGAAATACTTGCTTTGCTCTGGTTTTGAACATGGAGATTAATGCTACCTCCCCTCCCTCCAAACAAGAAGGATGACATGATGTCCCTTAGGCTAATTTGGGGCAGTCTGACCCTTCCATAGGTGTCACAGCGCAGCACAGCACATCCAGCTTGCAGGGAAGCACAGGGAGATAGCAATCACAGCCGGGCTAACAGGGAGAAGGACAAAAACATCAAAATGTCAGCTAATTTACAACTCATTTGCTACTTATTAAGCCTGTCCTTTACACACCGTTTTTTTTCTTTTTCATTAAAATACAGCCTTCATCTGAGGACACTCATAAGTAGTATGGATACATTTTTTTTGGCTTCCGGAACATGGCCTCAAGAGCAACTCCCCAGGGTCTGACGTGCAAATCAATTAGTGTACGGCAGTGCAGCCTTCTCCGGTTTCCTTCATCTCTGCCATAGCTAGATGGCCCATGGCACATTTAAAGAGCTTGATTTGCTATTAGCTAAGTTCCTATTATGCAGGCAGATGCAGACACAATTTACTTTTTTTTTTCTCAAATATGATGTAGTTGTTGCTGTGGTTGCCCGGTGGATGTTTTCGTCCCTTCCAATTCAAATAGCTGAATCCCTGCTGAACGCTCCTTGCTTGTGTTTGTGTGCGCATTTTTGTTGTCTGGTTGTCTGTTGCCTTTTCAGACCAAAACATCTGTTCAATATGTTTCCCTGCACTGCCCATACAGTGAAACAAGTCAACGTCAGAGAGGGATTGAAAATCAAAATCCTCAGCAGGAGCTAACCCCGCTTCTCAAATGATAACACATGCCACAGGTAGTACAAGTGGTTTACGATAGATCCAATGGCTCCATGCACTTAATTAACATGCAATTGCAAATTGCTGCAAATTGTTAATATTTCCAATATGGGAATAAAGTCTCCATGCTTTGGGACCAGAACTGTTTACTGGGAGGCAGACTGGGTTGGATTTCCAAGATTTGTGATTCTGAAGATAAACATCTGGTGATATACACACAAGCGTAAGAAGAGCTTGGATGCCATCCTCCAACTGATAATGAGGGCATTAGGGGTCCAATTTTCTTCTGTGCTTTAAAAATCCCATTCTGTAACTTCTTGCATATCTAACTGTTCCATCTTGGTAAAGGGCTTTGGCCCTTCTAAAAGAAGGGCAAGCAAGGCTCACAGCCTCTGCAAGTGAACCCTCTTACATGAAGATTCCCTGAAAACGATGTGTAGGGGATTTCAGAACAAAACCCTACTCTATGAAATCAGCCTCCCCATTCTTCATCATTCTTCAGCACTTTGGCAGCTTACAGGGAAGATGACCAGATCTGAGCTACCTTTTTCAGTCTCCTAAATTCACCTCAAATGGTTGATTTCATATAGATAAATACAAAAAAACTCCCAGGAAGTCCAAAGATCTCATCATAAAAGCGTCTTGAGGCAGACCTACACATAAGTAGCACATTCAAGCTGAGCCAACAACAGATGAAAGTCTGATCCGTTGTAATTGGCACCAACTTTATTAGTCAACGAGGAAGGACATGAGAAAATGCTTCCTTTGGTTCTGCCAGTGACAAAATTGGTATCTGATAGACAGGATTTTACAGCTTTGATTCACAACTGAGAGGGGAAAATATAATTCTGGAAAACCTATTGAGCCTAGGGAGGTTACACAGATATAAATGATGCCCACTACCTATCAAGATACTAATGAAAACTAACACTGTGTTTTGCAGGTCAGACAGAAGCCTGCTATTTCTATCTGTCCCATTTTTAAATGTTTGTCAATTTGGAAAATCTGTCAAATACATGAAAGAATTAGTATTTATACTTGAATATATTGGAGCTTGAGCTTTTCAAAGAGAATAAGGGCTTGCAGGTGATGCAAAAAGTTTGCAGGTCACTGCTGGCATTAAAAAAAAAAAATAATCCACAAGGTAGATGAGCAAGAAGGAGCTAAATTGTAAAGAAATTTAAAAGGATCATATGTTTTTCTCTACTCCAGAAGAGGAAATAGCACTGAAGGGACTGAAAGAGAGTGAAATGAATCCTCCACTCCACTCTGGCAGTGCCTATTTTCCAGCAGGCACAGAGGAAGCCTACATTCCTGGCTTAGACTAGACAACTTTCTTTTATAAAACTTAATTTAAGCAAAACGAATCACACACCATGTTTTTTTCATTTTGTATTCAGCATTTAATAGACAATATAAACAAAGTGACCTCGAGGATAGCTTACGGGGAACGCTATAAAAAGGAACCTGTTACTGGCATGTCTTGTGTCAGGGATTTATCCTTTCTTGCATGCAGCTCTAAAATGTATTGCAGAAGCAATACGTATATATGACACGCAGTTCACGTGGACTCCATGACATAGCCATGGTTCAGCAGGAGCACAGGTACTGACACAGCTGGCATATCAGTCTTCATTTTGAAAACCTGTGAAAAATTGAAAAGTATCTGTAATCTTCCTATCTTTGTCGGGTTATCTGCGTCCCCTACCTTTAATATGCTGTGGGCTGCTGTGAAATATTTCCTCACACAACTGCTCGTGGGGCTGAGAATGCAGCTACAGACAGTTTCTAAGCAATTGCCAAGCCCTTGCCTATGGAATTTATTTGCTCATCACAAATGTTTCCCGGTGGCTTTTACTGTAGTGCTCCATTTTTATCATGGCCATTACAACTGCAGATAAAAAAATTGCTTGGAAAAATATCAGAGCCCAGGCTTTTATTCCATTATTATAAATACAGAATAATATATATAATAGTAGATATTGCAATGATTCTCACTGCAGATCAAAAAAGGTTTAACTTCAATACTTTTTAAACTTTGTATTTCCATGTCTATCCCTTTTAGACAGCACTATTGTCCCTTGCATGAAGTGACTTACAAAGTTAGCTAGATTACTATTCAATTTTCTAATTCATAACATAGAAGACTTTCATATATGCAGAAATCCCTCTAGTACATGTTGATATAAACATCACTCCATCCAAACACCCTGCTTACAGCAACCAAATGAAAATTTGGTTCCATCAACATTTACCACCTTCCCCACTCGCTTGCCTGATCTTTACTCAAAGACATCAAAAAGATACCAGAAACCTTTGCTGAGATTAGATGCAATTTGAAAAGATGGGAGTTTACTCTGACATAGTGAGAGAGCTTCTAATTATGCAGCTATTTACTATCATAAATTTAATTCTATATAACAGAATGGAATTCTGTAGTTCCCAAGCTGACAAACGGTTGTCAGTAAAGAAGCAATTAGCAGTATAATGTTTGTGTGAACATGCCGAGTATCAGAGAGTATAGAAACAAGTGTAAAATAGTCTTTTCTAGGTATTGAGGCCACTGTGAAAATACGTTCTGTTGAAAGCATGCAGTAGTAGCATGTGAGTAGGAACAACGTCCAAGTCACTGCACAAGAGGAACTTGACATACAGACATCTCAATGGAACTGCAGGAAGAAAAGCTCCCCTGCTGAACTGAACATAGCTCACCGCTAAATAATAAATCAGAGCATGTAGTCAAGCATCCTGCAAAAGATTGGCCAAGAAAGCCAACAGCATCCTGGCTTGTATGAGGAATAGTGTGGCCAGCAGGACTAGGGAAGTGATTGTCCCCCTGTACTGGGCACTGGTGAGGCCGCACCTCGAATCCTGTGTTCAGTTTTGGGCACCTCACTCCAAGACAGACATCGAGGTGCTGGAGCGTGTGCAGAGAAGGGCAACGAAGCTGGTGAAGGGTCTGGAGCAGAAGTCTTATGAGGAGCGGCTGAGGGAGCTGGGACTGTTTAGCCTGGAGAAAAGGAGGCTGAGGGGAGACCTTATCGCTCTCTACAACTGCCTGAAAGGAGGTTGTAGAGAGGTGGGGGTCGGTCTCTTCTCCCAAGTAACAAGTGATAGGACAAGAGGAAATGGCCTCAAGTTGCGCCAGGGGAGGTTTAGACTGGATATTAGGACAAATTTCTTCACCGAAAGGGTTATCAAGCATTGGAACAGGCTGCCCAGGGAAGTGGTTGAGTCACCATCCCTGGAGGTATTTAAAAGGCGTGTGGATGTGGTGCTTAGGGACATGGTATAGTGGTGGACTTGGCAGTGTTAGGTTAATGGTTGGACTTGATGATATTAAAGGTCTTTTCCAACCTAAACAAATCTATTATCCTATTCTATGATTCTATGAAAAGCACATCTTGTTCCTGCATCTCTGCCACTTCATGTCCTTCCTACAAATTCTAACCATGGCCAATAGCTGATGCAGCTGTAGTTGCATCTGACACCACAATGAAGATGTCTTACCAGACTTATTTCGTTTAAACAGCATAAGCAAGAATTTTACTAATAATTCATGAGACTATCCAGAGTATAGCTAACTACTAAGAAAAAAAACAAACAAACAAGCACAGTAGTGTGTTGTGTTGTGGCTAAGAGTAGAGAAGCACAAAGTTGATGAGCCTTTTATAGTAACTCATGCAAGCCTCCAAAGCTCAAACCTGTTCTAAAGAATGTTTTATATATACATATATATAAAAATATAAATGCAATTCCAAACCACCAGTTCAGTTTAGGTCCAGACAATCTGACAAGACTAAAGTAGCACTAGTTCCCTCCCACGTAAACTCCTTTAATATCACTGTAGAAAGCCTGACTGCAGCAAGGACGTGTTGTACCCCCATCCCTCCCTTATCCTGAGAGTGGAATTTTGTAATAATAGGAAAAGCAATTTTGAATTGCACTAATATTTATATAAAAAACATCCCCACCTGCTTTCAAGATCACTGAGTTGGAAAATACCAAATCCTTAACACTAAGAGCAATGGGGTCTCCTACATAAAGAGTCTTTACAGTAGCTTAACCTAAATTTTGTAACTGTAGCTAAACAAGGTGAATATGCACAAAGTACTCCTAAGCAGGAAATAATCAAATTGCAGGCAGACGTACACAATTACAAATATTGTGCCCATTTAACATAATATTTCAGTGAGAAACTAGTGGAAGTTCTAAGTCTAGGATAAATCAGATGACATACCATTTCTTTGCACCACATGAATATAATTCTATTCAGTGCTTCCATGATGTTTATTATTATAGTCACTATTACAATATTTTTGTATTTTTTTAATTCCAAGTCATAGTATAGACTTTGATTCAAGGAAAAAAATGTCAGTAATACTATTACGTGCTTAATACTAAATCCATGTTTAATTCTGCACAAAATCAGGAACATAGCCTGCAGCCATAAGCTCTGCCTACAATACAGCAATGATTATCTATGCAAATACGTATCTTATGTGAATCTATTGCATATACAGAAAGTACTTTTATGAAATATTAAACAGTTAAAAACATAACATGCTTCATTAAAAGGTTAAAACCATGAAATCAATAAGTTAAAGCACTTTATAACAGTACCTATGCTCCACTCTCCCAGCTACAATGGCACATGATTAGTTATGCTACACCACAGTTTGTACTTTGTAACATCAGTTTTTCCTCATTTTTATCCTCTGTAGTCACCTTTTTAGCATATTCATAGTAAATGCAAAAACTGGCTGTAGCAAGCATTGGCTTTAGAAAATGATAACCTAAAAATAAGATGCATCTCGAAAATTAAGAGTTGAGGTTGTAATACACAGGGCACAGAGAAAATATACAGAGAAAATATACAGAAAAATCAGAAGGCATAGAAAGCGATAATCGAGGGTAAAATTACACCATCTGGACTTCTACTTGTGGAGAAAAAACAAAAATGTATTCTTAAGGAAAACTTTTTTCAGATTATAGCTTTAAATTTGAAGTTACTACAGTGTACTTTCATTATACTCACACATTTATACATAATATTGTCAAAGTTTTAGTGCACATAAGAAGACAGGACCACATTTAGATATGAAGCCCATGAAATGTGTCATGAGATTAAATACTCTTCCTAGAATTGCAAAATGCCATGGACTAGTCCTTCAACTTCCATTCCCCTCTGTTGCTCATGAAAGGAATGTCCTTAAGATGCTCTGCAGTTACTACTTCTCCTGGCATATAGACACCACAATGTGTACAGGCTTTGAGGGGAAAAAATCAAAAAAGAGGATGGCTGGGGGGCCGGGAGGGAAGGACTCCTCTGCTGAGCCGGTGGGAAGTCCGGCATGTCATTAATGCCGTGGAGGAGAGCACGGTTTGGAAACGCTGAGGAAGTGCCTGGTGGGACCGCATGGTTTACACACGTCAGTATCTTCTATGTTGCTGAAGGCTGATTCTGTTTGAAATCTACCTGAAAATATTCACCCCTAGGATTTCAACTCAATCTGCTTTTATCACCTTGGGAACAGGTAAACATGCTCCTCTAGCATTTTCTGTTCATTCACATTAATTTTTTTAAAGACCTGGTTAAGCATAAATACATCCTGACAACTCCAGAATACATTTAAACCCTTAAAAAGAAAAAAAAAGCCAGAACAAACATCAAGGGGGATTGCTCACTGCCTGCTCAGCAACAGGAGCGTTACAGCCGCCCACTCCTGCACCATCCGCCCAAACACATCCAGCAAAAACAAAATTATTGCTCCACGGTGCTCTGACTCAGACAAGGTACTTGGGGAATAGCCACTGAATTTAGCAGCAGAGGCTGTCTGTTTAGTCCTTTACACTGGATTGAGCATTAGTGAGTCACTGCTGCTGTAACACAAACCAACTTGGAGACAGCATAAAGAGCAAAGGAGAAGAAACCCCGCCATAGCCAGCGTGCAAGCAAAAATTGAAGCTGAAGGGTTATGTAAGGTTCTTCTGTACAAGAGGGCAAGACCTAAAGCATCTCTCTGGTTTTGGCAAGTGTTCCCTGCTAGCTCCTTGGTTGGGGGAAAAATCTCCTTCATAATAAAGGTGCAACCTGCTGAGATCTGTAACAGGTCACACCACAGAAATATTTGAGGAAATATTCTCGAAACATAACCACCGATGAATTTCAGGTTTGTTAACTACATGTAAAGAAATACATACTTTTCCTCAGCAATGTCAGAGCTGGATGTGATGAAGATGTCAGTGGCGGAATCTAGAAGGGAACACCCTTGTCCCATCCTCATATGACCCACTGAACACTGCAGTGGCCACGGTACTCCAGGATGGGAACCCAGCTCCCTTCGCTCTTCGTCATGCTGCCTGCCCTGATAAGCTCACCACTGCACACAAACATTTTCCCCAGTACTAATTCAATAGGGCGCAAACCAACAACTTCCTATCTTTGGTCTGGAGATAATTTCAGAATTCATGGAGTCAGGAGAGTGCGTTATGGACTCAGGTTCAAGGAAAAGTACAAACTCTGTTGTTCTGTTTTGTTCAAAGGGAAAAAAAATCTAATTACTTCATCACTTATTTTAACACCACATGAAAAGTAGCAATATATGAACAATTAGATTTTCCATAATTATACCTGTCATATTTGCATAGAACAAAATTTATTGCCTAGGGGTAGTTTTAATTACAATCAAGTGGTGGGTGATTGAAGTTTTAATAAGAAATATTGAATTGAAAATACATTAAATCCCCAAACAATTCTATGAAAAAAGCAATCTTTGTCTCAGACTGGCAGAACTTCTCTTGTTATTAAAAAATGAAAAACTTGAAATGGGTTAACGATGTCGCTGTTAACTAAACATAGGCAAGGTGTTAAAAACTCACACAATGCATTTCTTTCAGTTTATAAGGAATGAATTTGATGCTGGCCTGAAAAGAAAAAAAAAGAAAGAAAAAAACAAAACAAACCAAACAAATAAACAAAAGCAAACAAACCAACCAAAACACCCCAAACCCCTCTAGGAATTCAAGCTGTTTTATTATGGAAGGCACAGTCCATAAAATAACTGTTACACAAAAATAGTATTTTCTCATAACTAAACTAGACATCACCACACTTTGTCTGAATGTGTTATGTTCTGTACTCACCTATAACAGTGGCTTCTAAATGATTTGTATTTGTGAGAACCCTTCCAAATCAATATTGACGTTTTTTAACTATTTTGAAAATTAGTATTAAATAAAAGTTAATTTCTCTGGCAGTCACAATTCAATGCAAACATTGGAACATACTTGCAGATTCATTCCTGTCCCTTGGGAACTGCTGCTTTAGGTCTTCTACTAATGGTGATTTTGTTTGACAAAGATCATGTCCATCAACTTGGAAGAACAAACTGACTGGTTTTGTCTTTGCAAAATATTAGCAGAATTTTGTAAATACAGTGTGGCAGGTACCAAAGACATAATTTATAAAGGGCAAAAATAAAATAATATTTTAAAAACATAGAAATTAAGAGCCTAGAACAAGACTAAGGAGAATGTAGCCAACAAAACAATACTTAGGAAAAAGCTTATTTACTAACTTTGCTGGCATCAAAGGTTCAGAGAATCTGAGCAGAGGCTTCCCTAGGTAACTGTATGTCTGACTTTAAAAGGGCATTAGCAGAGGTGCAAGAGCAGCGACCTACGCTCCAAATACCCATCTACAGCACTTAATTCAGAGGTGCCATGCCTAGTACGTGTTCTAACTGCCATACTTCTTTGAGATGTTTTGCAATGTAAAGAAGATGGTGATGATGTTTAAATGTACACAGAGACCAATGGGAAAAGATTTTACTCTCATCTAGCTGAGTGCTATAAAAACTAAGATCCAAGCCCTCCTGTGTCATCCTCCCTCCTAGTTCCATGAATCCTCCGTTGCTCACACAGTGGCTCAGCACTGGTAGGATGGAGGAATAACCAAGGAAGAATAGTGTATTTCCGTTCAGTCTAGCTTGTAATTAAGTGATCAGAGCACTCTTTTGGGGGGTGAGAGACAAACATAAACCTTCTTAGACTGAAGATAAAAACCCAAAACCCACAACATCTCTGTAGCTACCAATCCTAAGTAGAATATTTCAGTCTCTGATCCTGAGGAAATTAAGATGACATCTTGCAACATTGACCCAAATGGCAATGCTCCAGACAGAGGATTTCAGTTGCATCTATGTAAGACATCCTGTGCTTAGCATGTATATACCTGTCCGTCGGCTGTGCTCATCTCATGTCCATATGCCAAAGGTGGAATTTGGACCTAGGTGACTCCATGTTTCTGATTCCACCGGGACAGTCAGGTGTGTTAATATCAGGCATACTTTGGAGACTTTTCAGTCTTTGGAGCTAGTGCAGCAAGAGTCTCCTTCCCTCTGAACACTGGGAACAGACATGTAAATATGTTTGTAGAGAGACCACTGGGGATCACTTCCACCTCCACGTGAGTTCATAAATCAAATCCAAATATATCGTGAATCTGAGCCCTTTAGGAATATAGTTGAAGAGCACCAATTTGTATCTGCTAAGCAGCTGCATAAAAGGGAGTGAAAAATGTTCCTGGACAGCCCTTGGACTTTGAAGAAACCATACCTTCATCACATTGACACATCATAAAATGTGTCATCACCTTGTTTCTTGAAGCTTCCCCATCAAAGGGAATCTTTTAATTCAACAAAAGGATTAACATAAAAACCTGTGAAATACCTCAGCCTCTGCTGATTAATAAAGCTTTTTGCAGGTGAAGCTTACATTTGTTTATCTGCAAATTTACAGTTGAATCACAGAAAGTTAGAAATTGCAATTTAGACCTTCAGGAAATAGCACAAAACAGTTTATTACACTGCTTTCCTTCAGCATATCCTGCTTTCTGAGCTTTTCCACAGGGACTTATGGTGCAAGTAAATTGCTGGGTTCCTGGGGAATTTTGCCTTTTGTACTAACAAGTACATCAGAAATCAATATTGTAAAGAAAGCTGACAGGAACTCCCTTAAGGAAAGTTTTAACATGGAAATTCCACTAGAAAGCCGAGAAGGTGTGATAAAGGTGGCAGGTGGACACCTTAAACTGGTAAGGGAGAAAAACCTATGAAAGAAAGATGCCAGGTGAACACTCTACCTGAATCTCCTTCACACTTTCATGAAGACAGAAATTCAGTATTTCTTCTTAACTCGCTCTGCAGCAAGCTGTTTCCAAGGATTCAAGCCCTGTTGATCTGATTCCTTTAAAGCTTACTTGGAAGAGCCCCAGATTTACCTGCACTCTTTCCCAAGGGTCCCAATTAGCTGCATGCCTGAAATCCTGGCACAAAGCGTGCTACCAAAATGCTCGAGGAAAAACTGAAATATTCCAGGAAACAATTTGTTACGCTATTGAACCCATACTGTTAGCCAGTTCTACAGTGCATTTAAGGATACTGCAGCTATATAATAAGCATTATGGCCATGCTGTAGATGGCTACCATGCTGTAGATGGCACTCAGAAAACCAAATCCTTTAGAGAAAGGGAAAAAAAATAGGAAGAAGAGAAAAGAGTATTCAACTACTCATTGTTGGATGTTAATTTATCAAATTACATGACCAGCAACCAACCCAAATGTGGGGTTTTATCTTTTACTTCTGCAAAGAGCAAGACTCTGAGATGGGTTTAAAATCAGATTCTGATGCCCATTCTGCAATTCAATAGGTCCTTATTGCAGCAAGAGTTCAATGTTGAAAGTTAGTCTGATGCATGTACATATTTCATGAGTCAAAACTGGCATTTTAAAATTTAATCTTACTCTGGCTCCACAGTAACAATTATTGCATTCAGCTCAATCTTACTAAAAATTTGACCTAGAAAAAAGTGGAAAAAACATCTGGAGAAAATGAATAGTTTCACTGTAGCAAAATACTTCAATTTCTCATTAGGGAAAGAAAAAAAGATTTAACTACACTTATCTTCCAAAGTAAAAAATACACCAAAAATAATTAAAACATTTTGGATTTGGATAACATTTATTTAGATCTGCATTTATTTTATTTTTGATTTAAAATATTTTATCTGGTTGGTAGTGATTTGCTGTTGATTTTTCTTGTTGAGAATTGCTTGTCTGAACACCTACCACTACACGTGTAGTTGCAACATCTGAGCATTCTGTCATAATCTTCTGATTTTAGGCCTGCCAAAGAATTATGTCTGAAGTCAGAAAAGAAATGAGGGAAATCATGTGCTGAAAAATGAATGCCCTATTCCATTCCATTCCATTCCATTCCATTCCATTCCATTCCATTCCATTCTATTACCAGTCATGTTCTAGAAGAGGACCTGGAGCCTGATGCAGGCACTCAAGACATGGTAGAAGAACCTCCTGCACTGTCCCTAAGCCTCTCCTCTTCCAAATACTTATATAAAATGATTATGGAAGTAGCTGCTATGAAACAGTTACGCATTCTCTGTAAGACAGCGTGCCAAGGAGAAGGCTGACAGCAGATATGGCTGAAGTTACATACTAAATGCCAAAACTGTGATGTACTAAGTCTGGCAATACTGGACGAGGAAGTACTCAGTGCAACTAGTCTGAGATCCATTTAGAACAAATAAGAGAAAATACTTTTTTACCCATAAAGAGTGCGGTCTTGGAACCGTTTACTACAGGATGTCATGGAGGCAGATAGTACAGGCAGGTTAGGGGCTAGGCAAATTTATGGGTAAGTTCACTAACAGATACTGAAGGGAACAGGCAGAGACGTCCTCTTTGAAATTTCTAATCCAAAAACTGTGAACACGGAGGGATTACACGCATAATCGACCACAGATACTGGCAAGGCTTGTATATTCTCCTTACCCAGCGTCGCCCCATGCCAACATCAGGACAGACTACTGACTACACAGGCTACCGCAACCCAGCAGGGCATTTCCTATGCTCTTATCCCATAGACTACCCCCTGGCTTCAGTTATCACTCCCACCAAAAAAATGAGGTCTTTGTATTTTTCTGGAAAGAAAAATATCTTTGTGGACCTTGAAACTGGTGATAAATGTAACTTGCAGCTTCAGCTAGCAGGAAACCACAATGGTTCTACTTTAATGAATAAATTTCATTAGTTCTGTCATATACTTAAACAGTACCAAGTATCACCAACCCCATTCAATGCAGAACAGAGCCTTGCTAAATCTGTAATTACTCCCTTCCACATACCTACTAGCAGGGAAGGAAGGAAAAGGAGCACCAAGGAAGATGAACACGTGAAAAAGGCATAGAAAAACAGAGGGCATGTCAGATACTTCTTTCTGCTGTTCCCTGATGAAATCTCTGCCTTGCCCCAAAAGGTCTGTTTGCAACATTACATATTGATTATCAAAGTGAACATTGCCGTGAGCACAGAGCAGTGACATAGTAAGCCTGGAGACCCAAAAGTCCTTGACAATTTTGTACATAACCACTAGGAAGGGTTCAATTTTAAATACTCTAGCTTTCACCTGCATTTGTGCTTTAATTCTGCCCTCTGAAATGCAAATTGAACTGAACAATTCAACTGAACAATTCAAACATTTCGAGAACTTATTAAAACTCTTACAGAAATTCTCACAGAAAATGTTGCAATCAAAAGAGTTGACATATGATTTTTTTTTTAATTAAGATGGAAATAAAAAAAATCTCCTCTTGTCATTTTTTGAAAGTGTTACTAATGCATTCTGTCTACTAAAAAAAATGTAGTTGTCTTTTTGTTACAACAGTGACTTTTAAGGCTGTTAGAAGTACGGGAAGCAACATTTCCTAGAAGCCACCATTGGTTAAGGAAACCTGTGGAAACACTACATGTCAGCTGGACTATGGTATGAAGACATACTTTGTAGAAACTTTCCTTATTATTTATTCACTGTACAACTATTATACAAAGTAGTCTAGAACACACAGGCTAAAATGATCTCATTCAAAGACAATGTGTTTTTCTACAGTTGAAGGTATCATTAGAAATAGAACAAGGAATTTACAGATTTCACAGCATATTTAGAAAACAGTGATTGTGTCTTGGACACAGGTATCCTGAAAAGTATTTACGAGGGGAAGTGGGTGAACAATTCAACATGAGCTAGTGTGATGCTGTAGCAACACAGTCTAGTTTGAACTTTTAACATGGGGAATGTGGAAAAAGAGAAGCAAAGGGTACAAAGCATTCCACTGAGACAAATACCAGAAGGGTGCATACAGTCAGGTATCAATGTTCTTAAAGAAAAGATACTGAAAGACAAGAGAAGATGCAGGAAAGAGTCCCCAAATTATCCAAGACCTGGGAAAAAAAGGTCTCACAAAGACAGAATGTAGGCTTAGAGAGTTGTGTACAATACACAACTACTGTACAAAAGTTTATGTATAACTTGTATGTGCAAGTTTGGACCACTGAAAACACCACTTACATTTGGTTCTTCTCAGTAATGTTTAATAGAGCTTTCAGCAAATAAGTGGAGTTTTCATTTCACAGAGGATTTTAAAATTTTAAAATTCAATTTTGTTGTGGTTGAAAGAGTAAACTTAGTGACTGAAGGAAAGATTAGGAGTCTTGGGAGGGTTGGCTGAACAGCATTAGGGTATGGAAGCCAACACTTGCAATGCTCAAGAACTCCTATATTTTCCTTCAGTCGGTTTAGATAGGCAACCTTGCATTAAACCAGACAAATCTGAGCAAATTAAACTACTAGCATGAACTATTGTGATTTTGAAAAATGCATGTTTTACCATGGAAAATCATTCTTCTGTAAAATTTCCAACTAGCCACAGTGGAAAACAGTTTTACACCAATAAATACATCAATGTGTTTTTTGTTTCTTGGGCAGACGATCTGAATGGAAGTCATCAGACCAAGAAATAAGCAAGAAAATAGTTGTCTTCGCCTATCAGGCAGAAGCACATATAAGGAAAACAAAAATATCTTCAGGAGAAGAAGCTGCCTGAGGGTAAGCCTCAGCTAAGAAGGGTAGCAAAGCCCTGGAGACAAAAACTGGGACAAATCCAAGAAAAGCAACAACAGAGGTTTGGGCTGCATTGTTTTCTTTTTAAATCTGAGCTTCTGAAGCTGAAAAAGTAACTTTATAACCAAAGGAAACCAAAAGAGTTATTTGGAGCAAGATTTCCCCTTTCACAGCTGCTACATCAACCCCCCGGCTTAGGGTAATGCTGGCTGTAATGAGGCTATGCACCTGCAGAACGTCTTTCACAAATGAAATTTCAGTATCCATAAACCTAGACAAAGAAACCTGCTTGTAACAAACACATGAAGAATCTCCCACAGGGAGTTTAAAAAACAACAACAACACAACCACTGGAAAATTAGCCACGGCCATTTATTTTGTAACCAATTTGCCCAAGTGAATACATAAAAGAGACTGAATGGGAAAGAACTGCTACAGCTATCGGTGCTCCTCATTTTTCCCCATACCAAAAGTGAAAGCAACAAAGCAGCTATGCTATCAGTGACAATCTACCGTGTAAGGAGAAAGAAAAGTTAAATTGTGAAGCTGATCATCCAATAATATTATTTGCCACAAGCTCTTTTTAGCTTTCATCATCTCAGTCACACTTAGAAGCTCTAACTGCAATACACTGTGCTAGCAGGACAGAGATTCAGCAGGTGTCTCTCTAAGCTAGCGTACTAGATGCCATTTCAGCACTATATACAGTTCAGGTCCACAAAAATCAAAACGATGACTCATGGCTATCTATGAGGATATGGGAAGTGGGAGGGACGACCCCCTGTTTATCTGTCAACAAGAATACAAGATCTGCAGAAGGCAAATCAAGTAAACCGTGGAAAGAAAAAACATGGGAACAGGAGATATTTGTAAGAACTCTCATTGTAAGCCCTCTGATTTATTTTTCCAGACTTTTATGATGCCTGGCGAGGTATGTGAGTTATGTGAATCTATCATCTGAGGCATAATGTTGCATCTATACAACCCGGATTTTGGATAATAAAATAAGACTCAAGGCAAGACAAGCAAAAACAAATTCAAACATCTGACGTGGACAAGTTGACAAATGTTTGACTTCATAAGTGTCATGTCTCGCTAGCTGTCATTCCAAAACACATTTGCTTCAGCAACTACAACCAACTTAAATAGGCTACATTTATATCTGGAAATTTAAGCAAAGTTCATACAGGCTAGCGGACTCAGTATTATAGCCTAAAAAAGTATATGTAAAACCTTTTTCCTAGTGTGCAAATCTTCCAGTGAAGCTAGTTTTAAAAGTGCAGTGTCAGTCTTAAATTCACCTGCAAAGTTTCCGCCATATCTGAAGTAGCTATTTCTGCTATTTGGACCAGCTCTAGTCATGGACTGAAATCTAAATTTAATGCTGCAGAAAGGAGATGACAATGTCTATTCTGAATACTCGCAGGAAGAATCCAGAAATAAAATTTAGAAATTTTCCACCTCGATGAATTACTCAGTATGTAGAGAATTGATGGAGATATAAAAAGTAGACATATAAATAGACCTAGAGTCCTAACTCTGTAAAATTCTACAAAATACATAATGGAAAAGACTTAAAGAACCAAGACATACTGTCATGCAAAAACATATGGTATGCATGATCTTACAGTCCTTACAGAGAAAAGTTTATTTTATTTGTATTTTTCCAAAACATCAGTATTTTCCTGGTAGAATATGGGCACAACTAAAGCCATTTGGTTTCTGGTGCTGGTACACACTTCATGTAATCTTTTCACTATATATCTTTTCCTATAGCCCAAGAGCCATCTCCAGCTTGAAATGAAAAGTTAAAATAAAATAATAAAATATTTTGAAATATTAAAGAGAAGAAAAAGCCACAGCCTAACAATTCCAAGGAGAAAATGAACATTAGAGTGGAAAATAACACAAAACCTGTGTACATGGCACAAAAACACACAAAGACAAAACTTTGTTCATCTTTGACCCGTAATTTACTCCGGTTAATTTGCTCTTTTCCACCCACGTAGGCTTCCTCTTCTTAGAAGTCAGATCTGAAATTATTTTGGTAAACGACCCAGCACACAAAGTGCACTGCCAGCTTCGTTATGATGGCCAGCTTCTCATATAACAACTAACAAAAAAATACTAATAAAATGTGGGAAAGTGTTGCTTGCTGGGAGACTAACCACAATTCAAGCTATTTTCCTTCTCTGAATTCCTCCAACTTGAGCCCTTTCCAACACAATTGTCTAACACTGCCTGTAACTGGCAAGTGAGTCAAAAGGGTAGAAACACCTGAAAATAAAAAATAGAAGTTAAGAGAAAGTAGCAGCAAATTTATCAAGACACGAATTATGCTTCTTTTTGTACTGCAATCAGTTTTGAAATCAGTTCTCAACAAGGCTTACGTTCTTAAAATCAGATAGGAAAGAAAGGAAGGGAAAGACATTTTATCTTGATGAACCTTCTGACGCTACCACAACTCAACGGTAAAACTGAGACCTCTCCCTTTCTGTATTGATTCTATGGCTATTCCATGCATAAGGAACTAATAGGGAAACATCAGGTGCCTCCATCAACTCAAGCCCTAGTTCATCAGTGTCTTCTAATGACAAAATCACAACATTTACCATGTCATCATTTGCAAAATAATGAGGGAAGTCAGAATCACAGATTGCCCTTAACTGTAGGAGGATCCAAACTACACCTCTGGAGAATGGCCTAATTGTCATGTGAAAGGGGAAGGACTCTGGCCCTCGCAGCCTGAGACGAAGAATAAATGAATTTAATGCATCTGAAGGGAGGGCAATGAAGGCGGAGGGCAATTGTTAGCATCAAAAAGTTATTTTTGCTCAGATTATATTGTGGATTGGAGGACTTTAGCCTTGTGATCAGAGGACTTAGGAAGGAAAAGAACCGAGTTGCAAATCCTCTTCCCTGGTCAGATGTTTTGTGTATTTATCTTTTAGATTAGAAGATAACTGGAAAAATACTTATTTCCAGTATGCACAACGGAATATAGTTTAGATGGAGTTTCAGCACACCTGCGCAAGTGTGTCCAGATCAAGATATGTATCCATATGTATACATAGGTATTTTCATTCCAGAGACGTAGCCCAAGCCCTCACGGACTGATTAGCTCTAATCTTTAGATTACCATGCAGAAGTGGTGGACGCCACTATTAGGTGGGACTATTTAGGCTTCTTTGGAATTTCTGGTGGAGCTTAGGAAACTGGTGGCTGAGCTGCAACAGAGCCCCAAGCGAGAGATGCTGCCCAGTGCACGTTCTGCTAAATGAGTGGACAACTTCAATTTATCTATAGAGTATTATAAAAAGTGGAAAGATAACTTGTTAGTATAGGAAATTTAAGATTAGCAGACCAGAAAGTAGGTGTCCCATAGTGTTTTCAAGGATGTTAAGTGGGTTTTAGGCATCTAATCAAAACTCAGGCTAGAGTTTTGGATCCCTTCCAAAAACCAGTAGTATCAAGCACACCTACAAAATTTATTTTAGTTTTATAGGTCTTTCAGGCTACAGAAAAATTCCCAACCCTATTTAAAGTGCACAGCTTCTCTGCCCAGGAATCTCAAAATATGTTATAACACATGTTTATTTAAGCTTCCCAGTTGTATTGTGAGACACTGAAGCCTTATTTCAGGCGGGCAGGGAAATACTAAGGGATCTGGACACACTTGCACAGCTGTGTTGAAATTGCATCTAAACTAGCAGATAAACATTCTGAGCTCCTCATTCGCAGACACAGTTGTGCACCTTGGACATTTCCCAAGAGCACGTAGAGGGAACCTGTCTCCTAGCACACAATCTGTGCCTCAGTTTCCATGGAAACTCAGTTTCCTCAGTTTTCAGAAGAAACCAAGGCATAAAGGCCAGAATGAAGATATGATGTCTCTGGTTGAGATGTCTGAAGAAATCTAGACAATAAGGTGCAAATCTACACGTAACTCTTCTTTGTCTGCACGCAGCCCAAGAAGCCAAGGGTAGCGACTACTACTTTCCCTTGAATGACCTTAATGTAAGAGTTTAAGAGTTAAAGGGAAAAACAAATAACCCTACAGCAAAACAAAGCAACATTAAGAGGGAATTTGGCAGTGAAAATATGATTGTCTCTCATTCTCCAGTGAAATGTATTATAATGGAACTTGGGTGTTTGCTTTACACAAATGATTATGCTGTTGCCTTAGAATATGGGCAGTAATGAAAGAAAAGGTTATTAATAAATGCACTCTGAGTGTACATCGTAGTGTTGACAAGAAGCTACAGACACTGAGGCTTTGCAGAAAGAGGTATTTCACTGTGGAAAAGAAGATTTGCAGGGGAATATGCATACATCTTAATTTTGGATAGGAGGACAAGTAGGATTCATCTCAAAGTATTACACAAACAAGTAGCCAACAGTAAAATAATTTGAGAATGCAGAAAGGGATCTTATCTAAGCAAGAAATAGGACATTCTGACCCTGTTTCCAAAATTTTCTGCAGGCTGTGCTTACAAAGACTGTTAGTAGGTGTTCTTTATTAACCATTTTCTCTCTTAATTTTAATTTTCTGTCACCGGAGAGATCCAAACTTGCTTACTCTCTTCAATTGAAATATAACAGCAAAAATGAGCAAGAGGGTAAAACTGCAGATTTTCCTGCCGTAGAAGATTAAGGATGCTTCGCGATACCTAGTGAGTAATGGGCTGCTCAGACGGGCAGAGGAAGGCCAAGGGCTGCACAACTAATGGCTGCACACTGCACAAGAGTGAAGCCGCACCGTAGATTTAGGGTGCAGCACTGGATTAAACGTTACTTTAAGATAAATCATGCTTAATTTCCCTCACGACACAATGCCTAAACAGAAAACAAAACCCCAGAACAGCCTTTTGCAAAGCACTGAGTTTTTAAAATACACCTTTCTAAATACCACAATGTACAATTTTAAATTTTAAAGTGTGACAAAAATAAGGATCTTTGCAAATCTTAAGCTTATTACAGTATTCTACATGAGTAATAAAACATATATAATGAGTCCATCTCATATTAATGAGTTTAAAAGGGTTTATTTTTATATAGACATTAAGAAAATATTTGTAACTCCTCAAACCATATTTTTAAAATATATTACAATGTCAGGCACTCTATTTAGTATTTCTAATGATACTCATCAAATAAATATTAGTATCTTCCAAATACAACTATCCTCGCTTTCTTGTATATAGAAAAGTTTTTGTTTAAATTATTTAGTTCCCATCTGAACTGAAAGATTATGATCTATTAGCATGATGTACATAGCTCCAGAAAGCTATTGCACTGGTGAATGGGGTAGGAACTTTAAAACAGAAGGTAACTCCAGGGAAAATGAACAATCGAGGTGCCAGACTGCCTAATGGGCTAGGTATGCTATTTGGTGGTATCCTTGGAAGAGTTGTGTACCTGAAAAATGTCCAAGAACCTTTGTGAGATTTGCCCGTAGTTACTGCAGGATACATTTTCAATGAAACCTCCACCCATCTTCTATTACACACCTGGAAATGCAGGCTGCAATGGTAGCACAGCTAGTCTGCACACCACCTTTTAGCAAGATACATAGAGACAGAATATTAACTTGCCCATAATACCATAGCATCATAGAATGTCTCAAGTTGGAAGGGACCCATAAGGAACATCGAGTCCAACTCCCTGCTCCTCACAGGACCATATGGATACCATATGCACATGGAAATTCCATAATATTGAAATAGTGTGTGCTCAGTAGGGTTAGGCCAGGCAACTATGCGATAATAAACAACAGTAAACACGCAAAAAAAATGTTCACCACTATTTGAACAACAGGCTCTACTGCAAGACAGTCTTTGACATCCTTGACTATAACGCTGTTGCCTGCCTCCCTCCTTACTACTTATACCACTCTCTTCCTCCACTACACTTTGCTAGAAAATTCTCCCATTTTCTTTTCATCCTAACTTTTTCTTCTACATCTTCTAGTAATAGCTATCTAGGAAAGCCCTCTGAGTTCAGATCAGGACTTTCCCCTTTCTCCTTCCCCAGCTAGGTACCTATTTCAACCACCATTTTTAAGCTTTTCCCAAGCATAAATTCATACACATGAATTTAAAAATATGAATCATATAAAAATAGACTTTTTTCCTTACGGTGGGACAAGTGATCTTTGTCCAGATTTTTGTTATAATCTTTTCTCATATAAACCAGAAATGAAATCACAGAGCTCTTCCACGTTACTCAAGCCTTTTGCGTGTAATGCACAGAACCACTAAGTAATTTTACCTTTAAGTCATAGCTAGAGAGTTTTCTAGCACAAAGTTGCATGAAAACACAAATAAATTGGAATGCAAGAGTTATTTCTCATTGAAAGGTGCTCTTGCAGCTCAAGGGAAGCCAGCTTATTATTAGAAAAGTCATCATTAATATTTACTTGTTATAACCTTGCCCAAAGATTGTTTGTGTAGCATGCCTAGAGAAAATCATGGCATCCCTGGGGTATGCTAGTCTCTGAACAACGACACTGTTGATGTCATTCACTGGCACCTTCCTCGTGGCATCACTGGAGGATGTATGATCCTCTTCCATCATACTCTTTTCAGGATTCAGGTCTTAATTAACACTTTGAGACATATTAGCCCCAATGGTAAAACCCTCTGCGCAATCATTAGTAACAGTTCCATTCAACTCCACTCCTGATTTCCGAGAAAATGTGAGCCAGCAGATTTAAGAAGACTTAAGTTTCAGCTAAATCATTCAGCTTCACTACGTAAAGTTTACAAAATGCCAGCATAAAGATAGTCCTTGAAAAAAGAAGAAAGAGAAATACATGTGGAAGGTGAAGAAATTCTCTTAGTAGAAAGTAATAGTTCAGATGCAGGAGATAATAAGTGAGTGTCTCCTGTGTATAAAAATGTTTAAAATCAGAAGTCATTGAAAGCTCTGATATAAATCCAGGATAACTACAAATAGAAAAGCCAGTATAAATATCTGAGCCATTAGGAGCTCTTAAGGTCAGGTGATAGCATCAAAGAAACCAACATGAAGTGATCCAAAATTAATAACCATGTAGAATATGAGTCAGCAAAGAGATCTGACTAGGACTGAGATTAATAAAAGGGTATTTTTCCCCTTAAGTAATGCTTTTTAGGCCTTTTCCTCTTTTCTTTTTTTTAGTCAGACTAAGCCCATGGGTACATGAATATACACCAGAAATACATTTTTTAAAGAAACAAAGGATTCCCCAAAACAGCTAGCCTTGGCAATGGTTGAGAAAAACGTCTGGATCAGAAATCAGAAGCTACATCAAACAATGAAAATGATATTAAAAAGCTTAATCGACTTAATAATAATAAAAATAATATTAAAAAGCTTAAGTCAGTTTTACTAATTTGAGAGGTTATACTCATTTTTTAATGCATTGGCATTGGCTGTGTCTGGCATTTGATACAAAAGGAAAAGTAAGTTTTCTCAGGAACCCTCTATGACCAACCACCCCTAGAAAGCTGTTCTGAAGAAAGTGATTTTGATAAATTTTTATTTTTAAAATGTATGCAGATATTTCTTTTTTTATAGTAAAAAAAAAAAAGGAAAAAACTAGTATATATAGAGAAAAATTAAACACTATTTGCTTAAAAAAAGCACAGTAGGTTACCAAATAGATATAGAGAGATATATATTTTTATATATATATAAAATTAGGAGGTTTATGTGTGTATATATATAATTAGGACATAAAAAGTACACAAAGTTCACAGAGTTTCAGCAAGGCAAATATCTGAGACCTGACAACCTCTGTAAGACAGCTCCGTCCTTCTTGAACTGGAGTAGAGGAATATTTCAATAGGTCATTTCAATCACTTTGCTGCAAAAAGGATCTTAGTGTGTGTTGTAATCATGTAATTAATGTTTGCAAATGCTGGTGATTCCCAGACAATTAAAAAAAAGTAATTTAAAAAAAATTTAGAGATGTCCCAACACTGAAGAGAAGCATCATTGATCAGTATTTAAAGGATGGCAAATCAAATTCATTTGTGTGAAGGGGGGGGGGGGGGGGGGGGAGCTAAGTAATTTCCAGCTGTTTGGGGATGAATTTCACTCTGCGTGAAGTGGCAAGATTGATAAAGATGTCACGCAGAAGTCTTGCTGACACCCATCCTGAAATGATGGCATGCAGCTAAAAATAATAAGTATTGTACATTCACTGCAGCACTGGCAGTAATGGCAACCCCAAACATTAAAGACATCAAGAGTCACATCCTCCAAAATAATAAAATTGGTTTTAAAGTCTTAAGTCTTTAGCCACTAATACATCTGGAGGACTTTTTATCTTTTTATTTGCCTTCAAGATGCATTGACTTGATCATTTAAAATTACCTGAGAAGTTCTGAATACTACAAGACTTCTTAAAAAAAAAAAAAAAAAAGAGCAACTGGACTGAAGGACCATCCTTCTTCTAATTTAATCTTTTATGTCAGGGAACTGAATTGTATTACCCTTTTCAAAAAGTGACCATGGGCTTGCCTAAAATAAGGTAGGCACCCTTCTTCCACATTCACAGAAAAACTGTTCTGGAATCTTTTCTAAAGTATGCATGAGATACTTATTTAATTTTCTTAAAGTTTTAAGATCAAACCACCACAGACACACACAAACCCCTACATTAATCTGGAGTCTCAAGAAAACATAAGATTTGGCTGTGATGATAACTGAAAAACATCAGACTTATATGGGTTGATGGGAAAATGGTGGAAAAACTGGTGTGTTCACAAAGGTCTGCAAATGATTTATAATATTTTGCAATAATAATACAAAGTCCACAGAGTGCTACATAAACACATGCCCACCGAGTTAAAACAGGAAAACAAACAAAAAAATCATGTCTGTTTTACACTCGTTTGACTGAAGGAGGGAAGCTTTGGCCCAGATAACGCTGATGCACATTGCGTGTTAGGGAACTGGAAGAGCGAGCTCCCGCCAAGAACAAAAAGGCAGGAAAATGGGTACCTCCTGTGGTACCTATGCACGGACAATGGACTCAGCAAAATCTCATCGCCTACAAGAAGGCTAGTCCACAGGATAGCGTGCAGCGGCAGTTTCACTCTCAGATTGATTTTTCAGCTGCCTGAAACTGTACCGATAAAAGGACTGCTTGGGTGGGACTCATCTCCCCCAGCTTTACACATCTACAGTATAGACATTTACATCGAGGCTGCTCTGATAGAGAAAGAGAGAAGTAAGTATTTCTGGGCTGTAGTTCATCCCATTTTAAAGTCTTATTCAGAACATGTCAGGTCAATCCTGACTGAGAAGTGCCTGTTTTATTCCACTGAACAAAAAAGGAGCTTAGGATGACCAGCTGAGTAGATGTCTACAGTTAGGTGAATTAATCCCTCTTTCTCCTCTCTTTCACTTTAAATGACACATCCAAACTCATCTGCAAGTCTATGCGGATATGTAATTGCTCCGGGAATCCCAGGCTGCTGTTCCATCCTTTAAACCCGTTTCTGATAGCTCCGCTCTGTAAAAAGCATGTTTATGAATTCATCCGGATCCCCCCGTGCATGTTTGGTCAGTATCTTCTGAAAAGCACTCTAAACTCTTCTACGAGTCAGAGTGATGCGAGTAGGAATCATAAAAAGCAATTATGCAGGTTTGGTGTCTTACAGGATAGAAGAAAAAGGGACTGCTGGCAAAAGCACTTTAAAGAAATAACTACTTCTTATTTAAAGCGTAAAGAATCATGAGGTTACAATGCAGCATGGTCTTCACACTAATAGTTCAGGATTAACTTTGCTGATATGAAACATGATCGAAATACAGATTAAATTAGCAACTCAGAAATAGAATAGGTATGGAAATGAATCTGATTCACACATGGCTACGTTTGTTGAAGGAGAAGAATTAGTTGCTACCATCAAGAAAGACTGAGTAACTAAAAAGACGAAGAGAGCAAATATCAGCAGATGTAGTTAGCAATAATACCAAAATGAACATCATGACTTCAAATACACCATTATTTTTAAATCACATTTTAAAAAGCTCTACTTCTTGTTTCCCCAAGATCACTACTGACTGTAGAGTACAGTGATCTTCAAGTCATAAACATTCATGTGCGTCACTTAGAGGAATATTTTCCAATCTATTTATAACTTGATTTGTTACTTGGCCATGGTTCCTAATCTGTCCATCAATATTATAAGCATCTGCCCTATGCCAATGAACTAATGAGTTCATTTTCTACCATGAAGTCACGAGCCATCTTTCTACATGTCATGTCCTGTACACATCAGGCTGACACTGCCTGTAAGTGTATAGACAGGAAAAATAACAATAAAAGCATGTTTCAATAATAAAGATTTTTTTAAAAATTCTAAATAGAGAACCTAACCCATTAGTACTCACCACCAAGGCTTTAGACCTGTTACTCAGAAGTTTTTCAATGTCTCTGGCTGCAATTTCCACTAGCTGACGAGGGTTGTTGGCTTCGACAGTATACAAATCCCTGTTTTTCAAATAAATCTGCAAGAGGAAAAAATTGAAATAAATCAAAATGGCAACAGACATTCAAAATAAGCAAAGTGACTTGACAGAATAGGCATCAAGATGTCCTCTGTTCTTATTGGAGAGCTTCCGAAAGACTATTGCTAGGAAAATGCAAACGTGCCCTCTGAAAGAAATACTTCACCTTTTTGTCTGACAGGTAGAAGGTGTCTCTAAAAATCATTTAATAAATCTTCAAAACTGACTCTTTCTAGTGACAGACTATTCAATTGCTAACTGCTCAAGGAATCTGATTCCGAGAGAGTGCTGAGAGAAAAGTAAAATGGAGATCCTTTGAAATGACTGAAGTTGAAATCAAATAGTTATTGCTGAATTCAATCCTTCCTTGAATGCTGAACAACATGCCGTTTGAAGTAAATCATTTAAGTTATGCTAACGTAATCGGTTTAGTCCCTTATCTATTTATTCATATTATAGAGTTAGTATTCATGAGGAAAGGAGAGGAAGAGGAAGAAAACAAATAAGAAAAGAGGAAAAAAGGAAAAATTTAAAAAAAAGGGAAATGGGGAAAAAATGAAAGGGGAAAAAAGATGGGGGAAGAGGGGAAAGGAACTATAATCATGTTTCTCCTCTATCATGAATGAAGGTTATCTCTGGGGAGGAGCCATTAACTGTTTCCAAAGCAGAACACATATATAAAGGAGATAATTTGGTTTGTTAAACAAAGCCACTACAATGAAATGCACGCAACCACAAGAAGTAAAGAAGAAAAAAGTAGCAAGAAATCCATTTGCCTATCTCTGTCCTACTAGAACGGGATAAAGAAAAAATACATTATTTGGGGATTTTGGGGGGAAAAAAAAAAAGGAAAGAAACGTGGATACCTTATGGCTAGATGGGCAAATGGGGAAAACTAATTTATGCAACCAACAGATGGCCTGAGTTTACTCAAGTACTCTGCCTCTCCGCAACGCTGCCTGGTGGGGGCTGTGCTGTCTCCCGGGGAATAATTCCAGGCACAGGCAGGAACGGGTCCAGCGCTAATGCACTGGCTGCCGGCCAGCACAAGAACCGAGAAACTGCACACCAGACTGTCTACCAGCCCCGCCAGGCCTCTCAGGTTAAAGCTATGGAGACCTTAAAGAAACTCACCAAAATATGTCTCTCATGCTTGTAGCTGATGGGTATTTATCACCAATAAATTTCTGACAACTGCAGTTATAGCTGCAAATTTTTGTCGGGCATGTCTCATAAGCTGTCATAGGTTTTCATCACTTTTGAATTTCACAGCACTTATGTTGGGTTTTAGGTTTTTTTCGTTCAGAAGTACAGTCTTTTCTTTCCACCAGTAACTGAGTAATTGGAATATGCTTTAATTCTTCATATAGTAGCAATTATTTTAACAAATCAGTGCATTATGAGCAGAAAACCACTAAAAAAGAAGATAGTGTCTAATGAACTCAGATTACAGTTTGGATATTTTTGAGGTGCTTGATTTTCAAAATTGCCACACAGAAAGTGTACCTCAGGTATAATCCAAAATCTTTTTTTTTTTTTTTTTTTTTTTAGGACAGATTTTAATAGTAGAAATGGTCTATAGGCCAATTATTAATTAAAAAAATAGAAATAAAGAAATTTTATCCTACAACTGCTTATTACAGAATTCGTTACATTTTTCTGTGATACATGTAAAATTTGCAGAGTCAGCAGTGGGTTTCAGCATTAAATTGACTGTAGTGACAAGAAGAGCCTTACAGTCCTACAGGCAAGGCAAGAGTAGAAATCAGTTTTATAGATCCAGATGGTTTGAATCAAGGATGGAAATTTCAGAAGAGCATCTAAATTAGAGTGACCATCAAATCTGGAAAAAGTCTTAGGTTTTCCCATCATCAGCAAATATTCACCCTCATCACGTAGGGAACAGACACTGGAATATGGGTGTTACCAGGTGTTCTTTGAAGAGAAATGTAGTGCCAAATTCTTTAAACTTCATTCATGACTGTGTGAAGTACACCTGCATAAAAAGTTACTGAATTTATAGAAGAATGGTTACAAGATTTTGAAAATAGGCTAGAAAAATGTAAAATAACGTTCACAGAAGATTTTAAATAATAATTTAAAAAATCATTTTAAAACATTTATTTATTTTACTTGTGAAAATGTTTGGTTTGCTTTGTTCAATTTTTTCCTGGTTTCTCTTTTTTTCAGATTTTTTAATGCAATTGCTTTTAATTTGCTACTCAACTGTGAAAGGAATAAGAAAATTTAAATATATTCCCTTTTCATTTTGGAGTTTCAATTAGGCAAAAACATCTTAAAATTTGAAGAAAGCAGTAGTTCATTGCAAAAATGCCATTTCATTGTAATTAAATTTTTTACTCGATATTATAAACAAATATTAAGAAGGCCACAAGCAAAGAAAATTCACGGTAGGGGCACAGGCAAGTATGTGCTGAAGTGATGCAGGTTTGGAGCAGATGGATGATAGGGATGACTTGGAGACTGCGCTGACCAGCTATAAAAAGGCCAGTGCTGTAGTGCTGATTCTTTGACATCTTTAAGCACTTCGTGAAATATGGTTTCTAACAGGCTGTGATCTAACAGCCTCAGCAGAAGTTAAGGTGATGGCACACCGCATCCACACAACCATGATTTTGCACCCCACCAACCAGAAACACAATACAAGTAATTCACTGGAATTAATCTTTCCATAGAACAAAGTTACCTTACCATACTGGTAAGGGTTTGAGAATCTGGATGGAAAATTTACACTTTTATCCCTGTATCTAATCCATTCTTATAGCAAACATATGATCCTATAAACCCCAGTTTGAAAGCACTCAAATTTTTCACACACCCCATTCCTATAGGGAAGTTGTTCCATAACTCCAAGCTTGAATGGTTTGAAAGCTGCAGACTGTCAAAGTGTGGTCTAGTGGGTACATTTGTAGAAAAAAAAGAAATATTTTAATTTTTCTTCTCCAGCACCAGCTATCAGAATAGTTCAAAAGCCGGAATCGTTTAACAAGGACATCACCACCACAAGAGACAGGAGTCCTATTCATACTTCAACTTAAAACCTTTATAACAGGCATTGTGGGTCACACCACTGAGAAAGCCTGACTCCGAGGCTGGCTTCCCAAGCTGTTATCTGTTAGTGATTAAAAAAAAAACCCAAAATATTCAAACCTACCCCCCAAAAACAACCTTTGAGTTTTGCACAAGATCCCACATAGAGTCAAGTCCGTGACTCTTTCTTTTCTTTGCGTTACCCCATGTCAGGGCTCGGAGCACCTATCTCCCCGGCTTCTACTGCCAGTGGAAGATTTATCCCACACGCTCCCAAACAAAAGGCATCAGAAATAACTCGGAACTTCACACACTTCATTCTCCTGAAGCGTAAGACCTGTCTCAACTACTAAAGTACAGTGTAAGAAATATTCACTAATTATTTAAGAGGTGCGTACATAATTTATTTGTTGCCTGCTTCCCCTTTCTTTAATTCAGCCGCAGCACTGCAGCAGTTCAGCGCAACAACACACGGGGAAATGATACATGCTTCAGGATTTGGCAACCTGTGACAAACTTCTCCTTCTCCAAGCCTCCCACCTAGCAGTCAAACACAATTAGCAAAAGCTCATCTCAAATAGCCATAAAGGGTCTTACCGGCAAAGGTGTGCTCATTCACCTTTCAAAATGCAATTTGGCAGCCC
Source organism: Mycteria americana (assembly GCF_035582795.1). Lineage (NCBI taxonomy): Eukaryota > Metazoa > Chordata > Aves > Ciconiiformes > Ciconiidae > Mycteria > Mycteria americana. The sequence continues at coordinate 11,332,576 of NC_134365.1, read as the reverse complement.
CCATGGCTTGTTAAGAAGAGCTAATTTGAATACATTTCATTAAACTGCTTTGACCTAGTGAATGCAAGTTTCTACTGGCTTTTAGGTCTGAAATCATTTTCAGTACTTTAATCATGAATGTTTTGCTAAAAGCTCTCCAAATCATCAGTAAAACCTTACCATTTCTCACAGAATAAAGCCTCATTGCATAAGGAAAATCTGTAAGCTCATAGAAGAAAAAATACTTTAATTTTTCTCTGAAGTCAATAGCCATGCACTTTTCTATTCAGGCAAGATTGTATTAAAATTGCTTTCTAAATGCTGAATATTTATTCTGGCATAATGAACTGCAAGCTTTTAGGGGAGAGAATATGATGGGGAGAGTCACATTAGTATGAAACAACACAAGAAGAAAGACAATAGTTAAATGTGGTAAAGATTAGGAAAACTGCTCCTCAGCAGAACATGCCCCTCTCCACTCAGTCTTCAAGGACATGTTTATAAATTTCTCACAAAGAGACATTCTCCTTGCTTTCTATAAGACTTGCAAGGAAAAGTCAAACATTTCTGTACAAATTGAGAAAGAATGAAAGATGCGCCTTCAATGCATGGCTCTTGCTACATTGTGGCAGGCATTGGGGCCCGCTGTAACATTGAAATTTTATTTAAATGGCCCTCATGCTTTATTATACTCAGAAAAAGTTCCTGAGAGTAATAAATTATCTGTGCTTTGGATCTGTGGTCTTGGCACTGTTTACACAGACTACCCAAATAACAAGGAATAATAACTCATGTTGAATTATTCTAAACTAGAATAGAATTCCTTTGCCTCTTTGTTTGTTAGTTTGTTTGTCTGTTTGTTTGTTTTGAAACTGTCAGTCTCCCAATTTAAGAAACAATGGAGCCTTTTCTTCAGGCAGCAGTAACCTGGCTGAGGGCCCAAACACAGGACATGAACATGGCAATCTCAGTTTCATCATTGAATACTTTCATGGACATAGAAATCCTATGAGACAAGATCTTCAGAAGTTCAAACCCAGAATTTCAAAAGTTAACCAAAAATGCTCTACCTTTTCCTACCTTGAAATACGCTTTGGAATAAAGAAACAAAATCACTCAACATTCCAGTAATACCTATCTATACAGGGTAAATATATTGATGTTTTTATTATTTCAGTACTACTTTCAAGACCACTTAGCTCAGCCTGGCTGATGGGACACCTCTGTCAACGATCAATGCTTTCGAATCAGTCTAGACTGGTTGCAGAGTATCATGACAGTAAAACTACTGCTCAAAGATACTACCGAGCTTGGGACCCCAGATCAACCAAAGCTTTGTGGTGAGTCTTCCTCCATCTCTTCTGAAAGTGACTACACCAAAATATTAAGAGTGCGTGTGAAATCTGAAGCTAGGTTTTACAAGCCTAGATACTAAAGTGATTAACTTATTAAATAAATTAGAAAAAAAAACTCAGAACAGAGCAAAACTGAAATAAAGGTTTTGTAAATTAATCTCTTCCTGCCCGCACCCTGGTTTTGGAGAGGGCCTCCCATGGCCAGCTCGCCCTGGTCCTTCCAAAAAGTCTCTTCTTTCTATTACCATGGGGCTCTAATGGGCCTCAGTGACCATGACCTGCCTCACTGGGAACCTCTGCCCGCACCCTTGCCCACGGGCTCCATTTCAGCCCAGTCCTTCGCTACGGGATAGGCATGCCTGTCTCCAGCCCTACCCTTTCGATGGATCTTGACCCTATGCCATAGTTAGCCCATCTCCTAAATGGACCCCTCAGATGTATGTTAAAGCTTTTCTCCAGTCCTGTCTCTTGGATGGACGTTGGACCCACGCTGTAGCCTTGTCTTCAACCTGCCCCGGCCCTATCTCCTTTTACTCCTGACTGGAGGCCATGGGTGAAACCTAGACTTGGTTCATTGCTTGTCATGTCAGAGACTGCTGACTGATCCCGTTACCAGCATCCAGCTCCCTTAAAACTGTGCAGTCAGAGTTCAAAACTCCCCTCTGTCCCAGGTCGAAGCTGACTCAGGTTGAAGCTACGCAAAGGAAACTACGTCATCTTGGCATTAACTGCCCAGAACTAGAAGAACTGGGGAATGTTTTTCACAGGTGCTTGCATGACCTAATCTGACACCACGTTCAGAGCCAGCACTTCTGCAACAGACACCTCATGCACCAGCAACCCCAGATTACTTATTAGCTGCAGCACAGTGTGTCATGAATGCAGAGAAGTAGCTTTGGTACAGAGCTGCCCTCAAAGTTAAAGAGCATTCAGAGCCTTGATTGCTGGGGAGCAAGATGCAGAAATAATCTGGTGCCTGCAGGACACTGCTGGGGTCTGGGCCAGCCAACAGCTTCAAGATAACTTCTGAAGTCCCATCCAAGGCGTACTGCTTTGGGTGCCACTCAACACCAAAGCTGCTTCTGTGCAATGTGTAATTCTCTGCTAAAATCAATGAGAACTGAAGAATTATGTTTGCTCTTTGCTAATACGTAGTTGGGGATTTTTGTAGCTTTGAGATTTCTAAACCTAAGGCTGAGCAAGGACCCGTCACCTTTATAGTTACTGAAAGGAACAGGCATTTCCAGAGCTTGATTCATTCTGATACAAGAGTATTGCTATCTGCTCCTTACCTAGACAAAAGAGAGTTGCCTTACAATTCTTGATTGAAGTAAAATGTAAAAAAACAACCAAACAAACAAAACCAAAACAACGTATCAGAATATTAAATAAAAATGTAGCTAACAGAATAACTTAAGAGTTTTTCTAATTTATACATCTACTTCAACTTGGCCCAGGCTGTTGCTGAGCTCTGTGCTCATTCATTGCTCTCCTTTCTCCTGCTCCCCAACCAAAACAAAATCACACAGACTGACCCAAAAGAAATTTAGTATTTCATCCTGGGGAGAAAGGAATCATCTAGCTTGAAAACAAAGAAATACATTTCTGGATGAAATTTTGGGTAATGTTAAAATTTTCAAAAAAATATTTTGACAAAATTATATTGTTTTATCAGAAAAAAATATTCAATGTGTTTTACAGAGTCAGAAACAGTTTCAATTTTAATGACTTTGTTATAACACCCACATATTCACTGCTTTTATTTTTTGACTTTATGAGTGCCATGAAGTTACATGTCATTATCTCATTTATGTGAGAAAAGCCGAGAAGGGGGACCATTTGACAGACATCCAAACATACGATGAGATCTTGGGAGCAGGAAAAGTCAGAAAACAGAAATAACCGCTCTGATCCATTTGAGTGACTATTATTGCTAACTTTTTATTACTGTAGATACTTTCCTTTAACTCAATTTTTAGTAGTCACAAACAACTATATAATCTGCCCAGAGGGAGCAAATTCTATCGTCTTACTACTGTATCCTATTTCCAAAGTTATACTAATACTTTTTATTTCTAATACATACCAGAGAATTTTTTTTCTTACAAGACATTTATTTTCTTTGAATCACAAGCAATCCATTGTGGAACACACGAAAAATGCTCCTTCCCAAGGAGCATTCTGTCTGTTCAAAGAAATCAGTCTGAGTATTTTAAATATGTCTTACTCTCTGCTATATATAATGTATAAATAAGATTACAGCTGCTCCCTAGCAACTCACAGATGCCTTCATTCTTGAAATTCATGGCAAGAACACACCAATAGTTTACTGTATCTGTCGCTTTTCAGAATCACTTGCTTGATCACTGACTGCTGTAAAGATCTGGGGTGACAAGTGACAGGGCAGCTGATGTTTTGAAAACCATAACATATCATAGTAGTGATGTGCACATTAGGAAAAAAATTATCAGAGAGAGTTCATTCTTAAGCAATAAATTCAGGCTGAATTCTGCAAGATGTTGGGAACACTTATGCCTCAGTTAACATCAGGGAGAGCGTAAGTAGTGCCAGAGTCAATTGGCTCACTCAGGTGCCTACTCAAAGGAAAGCAGATAATCAGGGATACTTTGTAGGATGGAATCATCGGACACTTTTGACTGTTGATAATTAACAAAGTAGTCTAGAGGACTTTAAAATTAAGAAGCAATTTTTGTAATTGTCACTTTGTATTCAAACCCTCATAAAACCTGAGTTCAGCTTTGTACCTCTGCTATTGTACAAACATCAAAAACAGATCTAAAAATCCCCCTTTGTTAAGAAAAATGTATTTTAAGGCATTCAATTTTATTTCATAGTGATAGCAATACAGTATTAAATAACAAGACTACATCATTTATTGTTTTCGCAGCATTTTTAGCTCAGGCTTTTAGTTAAGACTGGATGAGAACCCAAAACTCCTAACTCATGACGAGTACAGCATGTACAACAAGTGAATCTCTCTTGTAACAGAAGAACAATCGGAAGGAAGTGTTTCACAGTTCTTCTGCATTTCTGGCATATTTTGAGGTGGGCACTTAGGCAATTTTTCGAACTCACTTATTCATAGGAAATTTTGTCCTGTCTCAGCTGCTCTTAACGCAATTTAACACCTACTGACTCTCTCCCCAAAGGTAATTTTAAGTCCCAGGGAACTAGCAGAGTCTTTCTGGTGTTTTACTAACCACAGCACTTGGAAACTGATTAGCTAGAATGTTTGGGGTTTGTTGGTTTTGGTGTGTGGGTTTTTTTAAGGGAAACCTTTAATTTGCTCTCAGCTTTTACGAAAACTATCTGAACACAAGCACTAACAGGGCAGATTTTATTAGTGTTAAAGCCAACGGAAAGTTATAAATGAACCAAGAACAGTGCTTTGCTCAAAGATTATCCAGATCATCAAATAGTAATTAAAACTGTGGTAATACTAGGCCACCCCTTCCCTTGAGCCTGAGCAAGCTTTGCTAATGCAGCCACCTATTCTTAGCGACTTACAGCTGATTTCGCTGGCTGGAAGAAGGAACTCTTCAAAACGCCAGTTTATTGCTAAGGGAGCAGAGGGAGGGTAGCATCTGCAAATAATAAATGAGGCTCCCTGTGTTTTGACAATCTCTTAATTTCCATTCGGATTACAAAGAGAACTTGCAGATGAGTCTTCAAATTTCCCAACCTGCATTTTTAAAAGTGATTTAATTTTCCTGACATCTCGACATTGGTTAGCAATGTGTAAACTCAACAGAATTTAGTTTGGAGGATTCTATTTTTAATGCCTGCAGCTTTGGTATTTGGTTGCACATAGAGCATAGCAGTGGCAGTGGTATACCCCAAATGGGACATACCTTTGTAAATACTGTATTATAAAAAAACTGTTACTGTATCTTGGGAATCTCTGACCAGTCTAACCCGTCCCATACATTATTTTAATTCTGGTAAATAGACTCCGACTTCTCAATGAATACCTGAAATGTGCCTGTTTCACTGTACCAACGCCAGCATAATTCCATTCTAAAAGTAATCCTGACCTGTCTTCCCTTCAGCACACCCCATTCCGACAGCAAACTGGTGTCTTCGCCTTAGGGATGAGGCAAAAGACATAAATGTAAATAGTGTACAATAGCCAATATTTGCTTAGAAAGAATTCAAGCTTTTCAGAGCACCGGCCTCATACACAGCCCACTCGACCAATCCCACTTACTGATAAACTATTTTATTACACATTACTGAAGGCATTTAAAAAAACTAGAGTTGTTTCCTTGCTTTCAGATTTTTCTCCTTCTGCTCCTTAGAAAAACAATGCAATAAAGTGCACTTTCACAGAAAACTGCAGTTATAGACCTACCAGCACCACTCATAAAAACGCCCTGAACTCAGGGAAGTTTCACCATATATAAAACAGCAACCCAATGAGGCTACAAGAAGTGCTTCAACAACTTCAAAACACTTGTGGGGTTTTTTTTTAATTTTCATTTCAAAATGACTTCAAAATTTAGGTAAATTTGCTTTATATGCTTAAAAATTCCTCTCTATTTTATTTGATGTTAAAAAAGTGGTTTAGTCTTTTGTTCCATTGAGGACAACAGAAAGAGACAAAAGGAGAAAAGAGAGGATGCAATATTTTTCTGACTTTTGAGATCAGCCATAGTAAACCTCACTGGGTGGCAAAATTCATTCACTGAATACGAAAGTTCCCTTAATTCCCATATTCGACTCATTTAAGCACTTGCTGTTCTTTCTTAAAGCACTGGAGAGCACACCCAGGGCACGCAGTGAACAGCTTTACAGTTATGCAAGTTATGCCTACAAGTGTTGTGGTATTAGTTACATTTTCCACTTTCAGGAGTGAAGTAGGATGGAGACTGCACAACTTCTCATCAATATACTAAAGTTTTATAGGTCATAAATCATAAGTGTCTTAAAATTCAGGGTCAAAATAGTGACAAACTAATCAGAATCTATAGCAATCAGAACATTCAAATGAAATTCAGACTTGCAAAGTCCATAGAAAAGACCTCCAGAGAAATATAAACCAATTGTATTTGGGTTGTTATTCTTAAAATCAAACCATGTTAAAAAAAAGTAAATCAAGTTCTCACATTTCTTCTTTATATTTTTCTCAATCATAAAACTCTCCACTACTTCAACCTTAACAAGGGTGAACGTAGTATATTCTGGAACGTAGCCATATATCCCCTAGGTCCATCTGGTAGTTCGTCAAAGAATAGCATGAGGTACAAAACTCTTTGCCTTTGGCTAAAGCATATTCAAACTGAATCCAACCTGATAAATATAGTATAAAAAAAGGGAATAAAGCTGGTAAAAATAAATGGAATTTTCAATTCAGCTTAATTTTTTTTAATAAATAATTCCAAATTTATATAAAGCCTTTGCTAATTCGTCCCATTAACTTCATGATTTTTAAGAAAGAGCCACATAAATATCATGCTCATCACAGAGAAAAATAGCAAGAATGAAAAAGTTTAGTGCTAACTTGTCTGTGAAACCACCTTTTGAAGCAGCAATTTCAGACCACCTATGACAGTAGGGAAGACTCATACAGATACAGATTTTACATTAAGTTCAAGTAAGGTTTTAAAGCCTGCCGTTGCACAGACCTCTATATAGGTGATGAAGAGAACAAGGCAAGTTATATATGCCAGCTTCTATAGGCAATAAGTTAGCAGCATGCCTCTATCTGTAGAGCCTCTAGAACATAACAGCATCTTAGCTAAAATCTGTAATGAGTCCAACAGAAAATTACCCCTAGGTTATAATTCCTTCTGGCAGAAGGAAGCTTTCCTGAACATCCCTGCTCTAGGGTAGTTCAAATCAGAGACCAGTCAGTCTCTCTTACAAGTCACTGATCTCAGTTAAACTCTAGACTGATCCAAGACCTGAAAAGCTAAAAGCATGGACTGGGAATCTGCTGCCAATCTGAGTGCTTCAGCAGACTCGCACCATCTGTGCGTTAGGCACATAGACCTCACACCGAGCAATGGATGGAATGTGCTCATGCAGAACCTCGGCTGGGTGTTCAGCAAGAAAGTGCTAATTATTATAAAACAGCATTCAAGAGATACAATAAATATAAAATTTTCTAACAGTTGCTAGTGGACTCATTCTGTGAATGGAACTCATCGCCACATATCAAATATCCATATGTAGCTCTCTTTCATTTTGGAGGAAGAAACGGTATTTCTGTCTCAGTATGAATATCATTTAAAGGCCAAGTCAGTCTATATGGGTTCACTCTACAGCTCCTGGGACTGTAATAACAGCATGCCTTATGAACATCATGCATGGATTGTTTTTGCAGTGATGTATCAAAAAGGAAACAGATTCAGAGACTAGACTTCCTTGGAACTGCCTCTCTATCTGCTGTTTCGTTCAATTATGCCATCGCTTGAAAAGGTTACACAGTACAAGATGGCATTTTTTTGCCATAGCAGTCATAGTGAAGCTCCAATGTGTTTGTCACGTCAAAGCTCTTAACACAGACCCACATTTTTAATACAGTGTTTATGTAAAAGAGGATTCTCTTCAATCAGTTTGGAACAGACAAGCTCGTGCATTGCTATCAGGCACACTCTGCTCTGAGGTCTTCCTTTCTGGGTACTGCAGGGATCCCTCCCTCCTCTCTCCTGTCCCTAGAGGTATTTTAGGAGCTGGAAATCAGAAGCATACTTGTTGTAGTTTATTAGATCAAAAGAGCTGTCAATTAGCTTAGTCATGGGCCTTTGCTGTGAAAGGTCTATGTAAAAATGGAAGTTGAGCATACTTCCATCAAAATGGGACTATGTATTTACTTAATTCTGTAGTTCAGTATTTTTTCTGCATGCTGAGGTAACTATTCATACGTATAGAATGTGACTTTGAACTTTGTGTGCAGTTTTTTGTCTTTACTAAGACAAAATGCCTACTGATAAATGAAGCTAGTGAGATCAGATATATCCTCAATATTTATTTTGCTACATGGATTTTAAAATTCTATTAAGCTTCTGTCTATTCCTTCTTATTTTTTTCTAAAAGTCTATTTGCTCTGTAGAAACCACGTATCATTCACACCAGAGCAGCTTCATAATGCCTGAGAGCACAGAGAGTTCATGAGTAAGACAGTTACATGAACCTTTTTAAGTTGAAAGGATAATTACATTACTTGGGTTTCTTACTTAAAAACACAATGTTTATAACATTAAAGGGCATATACTAAGCTGTGTCTGTGTTGAGAAACATTTCAAGAAGCACATTGGACATCTTATATCTCCTTAACAAAGATTTTCCTGTGTATCTTGTCTTCCTGCTTTCACATCTCAAGTTGTTGTGTATACAACACCTTCTTATAAACATTCCCTTTGCTCTTCTAGGGAGAAAAAATCTGTTAAATCATAGAAAGGACCCAATAATACCCTTTTCAGCTGGGCAACTACAGCAGCAGTAAGATAAAGCCTGATAGCCTCTGTTTCTTGTGTAAAAATGTTTGTTTGGTTTTTTTCAAAGTACTTTTTACCTGTTTGAATTGTAAATTAAATGTTGTTAGGCATGATTGTTAGTAAATGTAAATCAGTGTAATCCGCTGAAGTCAGTGGAGCTCTGCCAGTTTTCAACCAGCTGAGTATTTTGGCATCTTGAATCCTGACTTCCTGCCTTGTTGAAGCAATCTTTGCATTACTGTAATGAGGATATTACATTGATATTAAATCCAAGTTGGAGTTCTTCCAGATCTTGCTTAAACTCCTAATAATGTCCAAAAAAGCAGTATTTAAAAATGTACTTTAAAACTATTTTTAGAAGACCATTTTGAGACCATTCCCAGATAGTATAGATAAGACTTGAAGGACACAAGGAGGAACTACACTTTAAACATGATCAATCTTACTGATAACAGAACTTACATTTAGATGTTACTAGTATTTGTGTTGATTCATACCACCAAAGTAGTAATTTACCGTAACTAATTCAGAGGAAGAATGATCTGGAGTTAAAGCTCTAAATGGAAAAATGAAAATCTGAGCTCGATTCTTGGTTGGATCAGGATTCTCTCTGTATGGCAAATATCAATTAGTGAGTAAAGGCGCATCTATAAATTAAAGATCATGTTTCCTCTGTGCACCATAATAAACCTCAGCTCTTGCCTGCCTCTCCATCTCCTATATATACCCATTTTGTCTGTTCCTTCTTCTCCAGTTATACTGGTTTGCTTGGCTAAGGCTATGGTTAAGTGTAGGCTCGGTGTAGAACTCCTAATTTAATGCCATCCAAGCTTGCTTTCGCAATTTTTCTTCCTACAGGCATTATATTGCTGTCATCATTGCTACTAAGAGAAAAGGCGTGTGAAATGTCTGTTGGCATAAACGTATTCGTATTTTCAGAAACATAGTCACTATTGAAGTAATTCACTAAATAAATTCCCAAATATTTTCTCTTTTTTAGCATTATGTGGAATATTCATGAGTATATATTATCATGTATCCTTGCTATACAGGTATTTTCAAAAGTTGTGATTAATGAAAGTTGCAATGGTTTAAAATGGCTCTATCATATGTGCAAAAGCAAGAGGAAGAGTGGTTAGTCACTAGGACAAGATTGTGATTCCAACTCACTGTAAGAAATTTTTCAATGAACAAAGAAAAGGGAATTTTCATCTGAGGAGATTCCTCTCCTTAAACATGATTCCATTGAATGGAGTACATGTTGAATGGAAACACCTTAAATACAAAAAATGCTCTCCCTGGATATCTACGTCCACACTGCAGAATAAATCAGACTTTTACGTAGGTACTGATCTCAATAGGTCTGCTATTCAGCTAACAAGTCCCTCACTTGAGTTTAATGGTATTTTAGATTTGAATTTTTTTATTCCTTTGGAAGTACATATTACACTTTAAGTTTTACATTCTCTCTGGTCAAAAGCTCTCCTAGTCTAAAATCAAATTAATTGAGATTTCAGGCAGTGCTCCTATGCCTCTCCATGATGGCCAGAAGAAAATATTTCACAGTTCTCCAGAAGAGACCATTGTGCAGTATAATTTCCTGCATCACAAAGACCCACAGACATCCAATGCACATACAAGCATGTATAGCACTGATGAACCCTGAGATATCTTCGACAAGTTATGGAAACATCATAAACTTGCACGGCACAGCGGCTAATTGAAAAAGTGCTGGGTTTTGAAGAACTAATTCACTCCAGCTGAGAACATAGTAATTGTACTACTTTGAGAGCTATCTTGGTCCCTTTAGAGATCTTCACAGGAGACTCAATTGTATGAAGCAGGCACAGATTGTAAGTTCAGCTGAATCAATGGGACTTTCCCTGAGCCCAGGGAGAGGTTGACCAGGCTGTGAAATGGTTATAATCTGTTACACGTCCTGGCTATGAGCTTTAACCTCATCACTTGGCCAAATTAAAATTGATTTGCCCTAGAACACGGAAAGACATTTCTCCTACCAAAAATCTGACCAAAGTATAGCTTTCCAACCCTACACACTCTGGTACTACAGCTGCTCACAGAAAGTCACGTCTACTATTTTATAATAGAGGCACTCTGCTCCTTCTTTTTGTATCAATCATTCTGCTTTTGGAGGGAGGAGGGGCAGAAAACCCAAGCAAACGTATTTCTTTTTTGAAGTTTTCCAAAAACATGAAGACTACAGACTTGGTCCAAACAATTCTGGAGTTAGAAGAAGTAATAAGTCAGAAACAAAGCCGAAAATTCAATCTGACTGTTAAGTTTTTTAAAGCTTGAGCAACTGAAGGCAAGTTCTGTGAATAAAAGTGACAGGCATGTAAGCATGCTGTTTTTAATGTCTTGTAGTCTCCATTTTTCCAGGATTATGGCTGGTTTCAGAAGAGATCTGACTAAACGTTAATAGGCAGCAAGCAGAATAAAAAAGGATGCCATTCAAAAATGGGAAGGTGACAATAGCCTGTAAACAAGAGGCAAGAGGGAGAGACTGCATGGCTCACACCTCACAGGGCTCTGCATTCACCCTTTCAGGCAAGAGAGCTAATTAAAACCTTGTGGCTAGAGAAAGACATCATGCAATTTAGGTCAAACAAACAGCTTTGATATAGAGAGATATTTTACATGGAAACATCCCCCTTGCATGCTTTTAATCCTAGGATTACAAGCACATATTGACCACTTTGTGGATACCCTCTGAGATTACTTATTTGCTTGAATTGTGCTATAAATTTTGGCTTTCAAAAAGAAACTTACCTACAGTATTCACAGACTAATGTTTTTTTTTTTCCAGCGTGAATGTCACTGTGGTATACTTTAAGTATAGCTGGTAGCACTACGTATTATTATGTTTGCCCAGCAGTTCTCATTATAAGACTGTTTTAGCAGCTTGTAAGTTTGCTGAATATTAACTACATATACTAACATTTTCCTCAGGGAAAAAAAGTGTGACATTGTCAATCTCTTGGCTTTTCGTTATCTATTTTACTATGTGGTCTTTGCACGGAAATGCCAGGCAAAATGGTTGAGACATTAACTCATTGTTTTGCTCAAGTTAGAAATCCTCTGTAACTCATTTCCCTTTGAAACACCCTATTGCCCCTGCACTGTAGATTAAAAACCCAACACATGTATTCAAAGATACACTTTTTACTCCTTGGTGTTTAACGAATTCTAGCCTGAAAAGCACCTGCAGGTCACTGCAGAGATTTTATCAGCTAAATCCCTGAGAATCTACACAGAGGTGTATTCCAACCCAGAGAGCATCACTCCTAGAGAACATCACACCTCCTCTGCAGCTACAGCTCAGACTTGCTGTGGTCTCTCAGGTGATCTCTACACCCTTGTGGTCTAAGCAGTGGGAGAAAGAGGAGATGAAAACTGAATGAAGAACAAAGGGCAAGAGATTGGGATGTGGAAGTAGGAGATAACAGATTGGAAAATGACAGGCAAAGAATAAGGAGAGAAGAGACTGGGAGGGGAGGGGAAATAGAAAAAGCATACAGGAGAAAACTACAGGTTTGGGACTGAGAATTGGTGATGGAGGGAAAGGTGAGAAGGAGGAAGAAAAAGACCTGTGGAACAGAAGAGATGCAACAGGAGTATTGGGACAGGCTGGCCACACACACCTGGACAGAATGTTTTGGAAACACTAAGGCAAACTACAGAGTCCAGAGAGAGGTGCTGAACTGGAGAAAGCTGAGGAGAGAGATCCTAAAAGAGGGATAAGAAGCCAATGTAAGGGAGAAAGGCAGACTGGCCAGGCAGCAAAGGTAGAAACTGAGACAGAAACAGAATACGTTGAGGAGAGATGAAAGACAGTCCATGCAGCACAGCAGGAATGGAATGGAAAGTCCAATGGTGGACCGGAGGTATGATACTGAATGAGGAGACAGTGGGGAAAAAGAGACACAGCAAGTGCAGAAGAGAACAGATCACACCTAGATCAGATGAGCAAAAAGGGCCCTCCCTCCTCTTAGCAGAAACTCCTCACCAAAGCCTGGAGAGAGAGACATGATTCGCAAGCCTCATTGTTCTCTGTCAGCAGATATGTGTGAAATCCACCTACAAAAACTTCCATCGGTGTTCCATGCTGCGGAACCCTTATGGTTCCTCAGAAACCTCAAGTGATAGACATTTCTGTGTTGTTGAGATCCTATGCTGGAGACCTATGTGTGTGTCAATCTGATGCTTTGTTTTAGGATTTCAATATTTCGTTTTCACTTTGTTTGGGGTTTTCCAAGATTAAGAAGTGCATCTAAAGCATCCGCCTTAATTTGTGTTGCAATATGAAGCACTCAAATACTAGGAAAGGCCAGAACTAAAATAATCTCTGCAATCTTCATTTATGTTCTTCATGTTCATGCAGTGACACAGTCTTTCCTTCTATAGGACAGTGGTGATCTCATCTAAACTGAAGCTTCCCCAATGTAAATGTGGACACCTGAGCTAGTCATCTAGCTAGTCATCTAGAGGCAGTAAAGAGCAAAAGTCCTTCTGGGACAGGATTCACATGAGACATGTGGATGTCTCGGTAAAAAGTCCTTAAGGTCAAAGGAATACCTTAATATAGAGTGTTAAATCTGAGAAACTTCACACCTGATTTTTCGGTGTTTCTTAATGGCTTTGAAACACAGCTACTATTCATTTCATGGATTGTTTGGGGAGATTATGACTTCTGAAAACCAAATCTCACGGCTTCATGTTCAGTTCCCCAGCACCAAGGGCTTTTGTTGGCTGACAGAGTAACTTCTTTTCCTGATGTAGCAGCAAAATTCCCTTCATTATACAGTCCTACATCAACCCAGAGATCCATCGGTTCTCAGAAGGAGCCATGGGACTTATGCAGGGATAGGGAGAGGGAAATGTATGATCATGTGGTTGCATACTGGATCATGATGTATACACACAAAGCCGAATAGGCAGCATAATCCTGATATTTTCTGAATTGTGACTTCATTTTTCTGCAATCTCAGATGTGTTTTTACTTTCTATGAATGGAATATAGCACAAAACTTTCTTCTCAATGACAAAAGAATTGTAAATTCTTCCCTAAAACACAATTTGGGTTAAATTGGAACAGCTGAATAAAAGTACTCCCCATTCTCGTCTATGTTTCTTCTAATCAAAAGCTGCCTCATTTCAGGAAATATGTGTCAGAAAAATAGCCTCCCTTGTTAATAGAGAGCAGAATTTTCCACTGCTGTGAATGGTTGCTTCCTGGATACCGTATTTGACAAACATGTAACATAAAAGCACTTGCTTCAGGTGGAAGCATTGCAACAATGGTAAGCCTTATGCCTGATACTGCAAAGCTGATTAAATATTAGCAATGAGCAAGTGCTGCAACATTAAGAGAGTGAATTGATGGATGTCTGTGTTATTCATTTCTCTCAGTAAGCACTGAAGAGTTTAGTTCCCCAAAATCTTTTTACTATGTTGGGATGAACTGATTGTAATGCCTAGATGATGCCACACCATTCACTTCACTTTCTAGTTATTGCAGTCTAAGGCGTGTCTTCTTACTCACCGCAGCAAGCTGGTCCACTCCACTTGCAGTTCGTGCTAATGTCACAAGATCTTCTTGCATCTTATCCACCCATGATTTTATCCTACAGAAACCAAAAAGAAAAGAGAGGCATCCAATCAGATCACTGGCAAATAGAACTTGCATACAATTATATAGCACAAGAAAAGGGCAAAAAGTCACAATATGTTGATAAAATTGAATACAAGATGTACAAGACTCATCTTTGATTGCTAAAATATAATAAGCTTGGAATGGGCCAAAATATTCAAGCTACACCCTGATGGTGTTCTCTTTCGCTGACTCCAATCTAAGCCACTTGTTTTGTTTTTTCTTTTACTTTTCATCAGCTGGAGTTTGCCTGCTGCTCTCCAGGACAGACACTGTCTTCACCATCAAGTATATCACTGTAGCTGCCTCCTTGACAGGTACCAAGGTCTGTTTCCACATGCAATAGAGCCTAACTTACCTTCTTTTTTTCTTTTTTTCTTTTTTTTTTTTTTTGCAATAGAGCCTCTACCCAGCCTTGATGACCTGATTCTTCTCATACAGTTTTCTGTGGTGGCCACTACACTAAGCCAGCTGTAAACCAAGCATGCCATTGTATCTATCACTAGCTGTAGCAAAGTTCACCGCAACAGAGCTGGTACGCTGCCTGCCAGGACAACCTGCCTGACCTGCAGCTCACTCCCAGCAACACCTTTCCTGAAGCCTTTGAGGTCTCTCTCCCAACAGAGAGCACAAGCAGAGAAAAACAGCAACTGGGAGCAGGCCGATAAACCAGAATAAATCTTCTGACCTCTAGTCCCTCTCCGGACACTCTAAGGAAGCAGCCGCGGGACAGGCAGCAGTGGGCATAGGTGGCACGAGCTGTTTTGGCAACGTGCGCCTGCTCTCGGCTGCTGTTCTTCACCAGGGAACAGGCAGCGATTTGCTGCTGTGCGTGCTCAGCTCCCTGTACCCACTAAACCTGACTCTTTGGAAAAGCATTGGATCTAATACAGTTTTTGTGTTTCTGTGCCATGTCACATTTTGAAGGAACCACGGTACAAGTTTATTCCAGTGAGGTCCATGTTCAGAAGAAGATTGTGTTGCTTGCCTAGCCAGAAAGTTTGATCTCCAACTCATCTATCGTATTATCCCTGCCATTACCACAGCACTCTGCTCTGAAATCTGGAACAGATACATATATTTATCCTAGCCATTTCCTAGCCTTAATCTGATACCCAAGGAATGACTGCTTAGATAATTCATGAAAGTAGGAAAGACAGGAAAAAGAGAGACTCCTTTTTTGTTAATATGGAAAATCTGGAAGACTAAGAAAGAATGTGGAGGACTGATTTTACTCTTTCTTTCCATGGTCATTAATATATTTTTTGTTAAACCACAATCAATATCTTAAAAGGGCACAATCTCTATTATGGAGTTGCAACTTGGCTACTTTTATTAAAGGATCCTTTCTCATGCTTTAGAAGAAAGTGATTAGTCATCCAAACACAAAAGATTTAGGGCTGTGACATCTAACATGAAGGACCTTCTGGCAGCCCAAAATAACACGTGCACAGATAGGGATGGGAACTACCTAGACAGGAAGGTACTAAGTTTTACAAAAGTGCCAAATATAAGACAAATCCCTCTTCTCAATCAATAGTGGGTCACTCCCCAATCAATATACTGTCTCTCATGAATCCTATTTGAATCCTATTTCCCACAAGCAGAATGCTCTGACACAGTAAACAAGAACTTTTTGAAGGTTTAGCTCAAAGTGTCTTTGAGGCCTTCACAAAAAATCTGTAGCAGAAATTGAACTAGTAATCTCATTAACCATAGCTTCTGCCCAGGATGTTTTCATCCTCCCTCCAGCCCCTGGCCTGGCTTGTTCGACACTCTCATCTATTCTGCCATATCCTTTATTTTCTCTTGTGTCATATCTTTATTTTTCCCTTCCAAATCTTTGGATAAAGAACAGTGATTTCGCTCTGTCTGTACAGCACTTCCATTATTTCCTCACTGGATTCCAGGTGTTTCAGACATACAAAAATTACATCTTAAAACACCCTGAATTAAAAAAAAAAAGAAGTCATGAAAAAGTTTTAGACTGAAATTATTTCATTACTCTCATTCATCACTGAGCAATTTCAATTTATCTAGTTCCCAGGGGCTAGAAGCTTTCATAAGACTGTCTACCCTTTAAAATCTGCTCAGTGCACTCGACGAAGACTGACTTATAGTCCAGATGGCAGAACGCTCAGTTATAATTCCAATATTTTGGGAAGAAGATTATATTGATTGAACAACTATGTATGCCAAATCAATAATGCAAGAGGAGAGCTTATCACACAGGTTGTGATTATCTAGATTTCCATGAACAATTTTTTTAGCTTGCACGTATTCTTTCTAATTTGGGTCAAGCTTTAAAAAACTCTTTTAAAAGATTGTTAAAACAATGCTTCTAAATAAAATAGTTCTGAAGTCTTGACAGGAGGAGTTCCACTGTATAAAATACTCACTGGATTCTCCATGAGGAAAAAAGATGCACAGAAAATTGTGAAAGTTGTAAAAAAAAAATTGTAACATGGAATGTAAAAAGTGCTTACGGGGACAAACCCTTTGGCACTTTAAAAGGACTGATGGGTACTAGAACAGTTGTTAGGAATTCCATCATCTCATAGCTGATCAGTAACAAACTGCTAATAAATTAGTAAGAGTAAACCTCTTCACTTTCAGTGGGAAACTATCGGAGTGGGTCTTGGAAGAAGGGCTTGAGCAAGTGTCTTCAATGGAAATCTTACTGATACGTCATTTCCAGAGGTACTGCCTCCACATTGTGGCATGAAAAGAGGATTTACCTCAAAATGGGCCTACGTCTTAACTTGGTATATCCCCCACTTACTTCACAAATCCTGAGAAAGTTAGAGCGGTAACAGAATGAGTAAAAAGGTTGGAGACTCCATGAGTTTGTCCTCCAGTGCCCCACCAGAACTCTCTGCTGCAGGGCTTAACATCCCATTAAACACTTGCAAAGCAAAGCATGCTAAGGGAAAGCCCTTCAGACAGACACGATCTTTTAACAGGTGTCCAAACACTCCTTTTACCCACTGTAACCGAGCAGCCCTTTCTCTAGATTTTTCTTAACACGTCTTACCCTTTGTGTGATTTGACCAAACTTCAGGCTATTTGCCATTCTTTGGCGAATGTTTGCTGCACCATTTGAGTCACTTTGCTACCTATCTCCAATCCAAGTAACAAGTTAGTGTTGATGCTTTTCCATGGAGGTTCAACAGAAGTTAATACGTGCAACAGGTCAAGACAGTCACAGTCTGTATTTGCTTTCTCCTTTTGCATTGCATCACCAAGAGTGCTCTTACTGCCTTATTTCTTCGCTCATTCACATCTTATATATCTAACATGGCCACAGGAGTGTGATGTATGTTGGGATCTAGGGACCAATTACATTTTCATTGATTATTACAATTGATTCCATTATTGTTTTAATGCTCCCAAACCTTCCCTTCTATACTTTGCTTTCCAAAATCTGATGTAAAATAAATTCACTTCCTGGTTTAAATCTCCACAAAACCCTTATATTATATAAACATTTAGTTCTGTATAGAAATCAGTTTGTTAAAAATCACCTCTTATGGGGCATTATGTTTATCGTAGCTTTAAGCCCATCACGTGTATCTGTGGGAACAGTACCAACTCATACGCACAAGTATGAACAAAAGCAAAAAAATCCTATCATCTTCCATTTTTGAATGGCTTCTATTTTTCTGTGTGAAAGAATGAGATATATGAAAGGTGAAAAAGTGAAACCCATTACCCAAAAGTGTTTTCAAAAGCATAAAATAAATAATTGAACACACTGAGATTTTTTTATGATCCACTTCAGTTATAAAAATTCTGGGTGTTATTTCTAAGAGGAGTCGATAGAAAAAAATCAGGGAGGATTGATTTTTAAATTGACTTTTTTCATTTCCCACTGCTTTGTATTTTTACTGGATATATTCCTCTCTGTCCTAAAAGGAAACTGGAATGGTGAGAACATGTATTAGTTAGTTAGTTAGTTAGTTGAACTTGAAATTTTGAAAGAAGTTAGTTACCCTTCAAAACATGAATTACTTATTACTACTATTACTTGTAAATGAAAGATGGATCATTTTCCTCTTTAACTTGCAAAAATATTCTTGATTTTGCAATAAATACTCCTTACATATTGTCTAGAATTCCTGCCTCCACACAATTAGCCCATACCTTGCCTTTTGAAGTTAGTCATCCAGACTAGGTTTTGTTTTCTTTGTTTTAATTTGCAATTGAACTAGGCTTCTGCTTCAGTCAATGAAAAAAGGCATCTCCAGAGCTGACCCATTCTATCCTCAGCCAGGTGAGCTGATCTACCTATCTCCTACATTGCCTCTAGTGGAGCCCTAGACAGCTTTGATTCCTAGCCCAGGTTCTCCAGCGTAGCTAGGCTACATGCTTGACTTTTAGGCAGGTTAGGGTAGACAATATCAGTTTCTAAACTGGAACAGGAAGAAGTCCACCTTCATTCTAATTTAATGGCAATTTCCCTCCCCAGCTGTAACTTAAATGTAAATAATGCTTCTTCCAGAACTGACTGTATATTTACCTTAAAAGATTATTTTCTTGCATATTCATCTTAGCCTATTAGACCTTCTGTAGTGGAAACTGTCCTTTTCTTACTTGCCTATACAACAGCTAGTACAGCAGGGTCCAACATAATAAAAAGTAGTAACTTCGGAAGGGTTTTTCTAAATTACTATCAAGAGTACAAATGATAAAATGGCATTCTACAGCTCTGCGGAAGCTCAGTATAATTACTCTTGCCTTCCCACAAGAATTTAAATAACATAATTATAACATTATGATATTATTAATGTTAATATGTTATAAATAGTAATAAACATTACTATTTATAAGATCTAATGTCAGTATGTCTGCATCTCAATTCTCCCATCTTGCCACCAGACAAAAGTGTACATTTGAGCTATTTCATGCTCCTCATAGACTGTTTTTCAGAAATGGACACAATCACATCCTATAACTTTCATGGGAAAATTTGGCAGAATGTTTAAAATGCAACTTTTTTTTTCAGTTAAGGAATCACATTATCTCATTGTAATTTTTTTAAAAAAACATGTCTTTAAAAAAATGAAACAAGAGCCTTTAGGCAGTGAAATGCTTTTCTGGTGCTCCTTTTAACTGAAGCCTGTAGTGTAATATCTGTCTGACAGCTGCTCATGGTCAGAGTTTATTTAACAATTGGAAAGCTGTCACAGCAAACGTGAGCTCCCATGACTTAAAGAAGCAGCAGTCATTTTTTTTCTGCAAAGGGCACCAAGAGAAAGCCTGTACAAAAGGTTAGTTTGTTCCTACCGTTATTAGTTTGGCACGAACATTGCAATGGATGTTCCACTGAAAGGTGACTACATTTTGCACTACAATTGATTTTAACCCCCTTCTCCCACACACAGGCTTTTGCCATATTAAGCAATGACTAGACAAAAGGACTGCCCACGTGCCTTTCCATAGCAACTTCTAAGTGATTTGAATGATGAAGGGGACGGTCTGATTAAAGACAGACAGACACGGGTCATTTACTGGGGAATTAGAAGGTACAACCCTGCTGCTGCCGCCTGGGCTCCGACCAGATTGATGAAGAAACAGCCAGAACACTACAGAGCCATCCATCCACATTACACTATTAGCCAACCTAGCATAACAGCTATTTTGACAGCACAGAAAGCTTTTTTTTTCTTTCATTTTTCTTCTTTCCTTTTTTTTTTTTGTTTTTTTTTTTTAAAGTAGGACAATTATATTTCCTAAAGTCAGAGGATTTTCACAGGTACACCCTTGTCACGCTCCAAGTAGAACTTAATATAGCAGGTGCCAGACTAAGAAATCTTGCTTTTAACTTCATTAAAACCTATTTTTATGTTAAACCTGTATACCAAACTATACTTGCAGAACAGAGCACTGCTCTATTACAAGGGTAAAAGAAACCAAGAGATCTAGATGTAGGACAGCCTGGCTATAACCTTTTTCCTGCTGAAACTGATGCAATGTTTTTCTGCTGACTTCAAGGAAAGTAGATTCATGTGATTATACGCCATAGCTTTGTAGATCACTCACACTAACTTAAGGTCCATTAGCTGACTTCTGCTTGGATAATGTCTTATAATCTAAAGAGGCAGGTGTAGAACTTAACCCTGCCAACTGAAGTCACTTGGTATGTTGGACATCCACATCCAGCTCTCCTCAGTTAAGATTACATTTTGCTCAAGTTTCTGAATAGTTCTTGCATACAAAAATAACAACAATTAAAGTAATGAAAGCTGTAAGTAGCAAGAGGAAGAAGTGTTTTCAAAATAGGTCAATATTTCTTAGATTATCAAAAAGGAAAAAAATACATAACACATTGCTCCTAATTCAATAGAAAAGTGGTGTTTGAAAAATGAAGATAAATGAGATTAGGCTCAGAAAGAGTGAGAGCAAGACTTGCTATATTTTTTCAAGCTAACTCCACTCTCTTTTCTTGCTCAGAAAAACCTTCACTTTCAGGATCAGATGCTTTTTAGACGATTTGCTGTCAGTGAAGGAGGGAGGAAAGGCTACAAAATTATCATAAAAGCAGGATTCTCAACCATTCTGTGTCCCTCTTAGGCAACACTAAAGGGCAAACAGAAACTGTTATTGAAATTTATAGAAGGCATGTGAAAGAAGACATATGTTACAATGGAATTACTAACCTTCTACACAGAAATTACCCGTGTTGCTGCATTTATACTTCCTACTGCAAAACTACTGAGTTTTAATACCACTATATATTTTGATGACCTATTAAGCTGACAGTACTCGTATTTCAGATACGTGGGCGGATGGATAGATTTATAGAGAACCAGACTTTGGAAGGAGTAATAAAGGCAGGTTTTGTGAAATACTGAACAAATTGTCACAGTGTGCTAAAATCCCACTGATTGTAAATCAGGGAAAGAAAAGGGTTGGCTATGGAGAAACTGATGCAAAGTTCACTAAAATCCCATAGTTATCAGATCAAGCTCTTGAATCTCCACTGCATAGCCAGAAAATGAATAAAAGAGAGTTATGTAATTTAAGATGAGATATAAAAACAAATTAAGGCAAAGTAGCCCATATAAGCATTTGTGAATTTTCCAGATCTTACTATAGGATTTGTAACAGTCCGATTAGATGCCACAGACTGGAGGAGATTTAAATTCATCATCTAGAGACATGTTCACCTCATTCTGTAACGTCTACGGTTATGAACCCCTCAGGGTGCCAAACCGCCCTCCAATACTCCTCTTTCTGTTGTGTGGAAAGTTACTAATGGCCTATGTGAAGGTATGACAGTTGACAAGTATAGTATAAATACTACATATAGTAAATAGCAACTTGCAAAGAAGTTAAGGATTCGGAAATTTAAGTGAAAAGGAGCGTATGCTGCAATGTTGGGAGATCCCACCTTATTCCAATGCGATAATGATACAGGCATGTATATCCACTGCCAGCTCTCTGTTGAAAAATGTATCGCATAATTTTGTATAAATGTTTGGAAGAACTTTTGTGTAATAAAAGCAAAGCACAGATTAATTCATGACATTTAGCTACTGCACTGAGTGAGGAAAATAGGGAAGCTATGCAATCTCTGTGCATGCAAATGGGTGCACAAAATGCATCATCTACTCCATAGGTAAAGATATTTCCTCTTCTGGCAAGAAGAAGAAAAAAATAGTACTTTGTTTCTTTGCCCTCTTTGACTGTCTTATCTGCCCAAATGTGACAAGCTGCTGGCCATGTAGTCTGCAAGGACTTTCCAGATGTAAGAAAGACAGTCCCAATAACCAAGGCCAGAGGGACCCTTTTGCTCTTTCCTGTTTTCAAATTGTAAAATCCCTGCTTGAGATAGTTCTTTTACATTTGTCAAACTGAAACATTTGGGGAGCAAGACATAATTTCTGTGTCATATCTGTCATTCTGTAGAAAGGGTCAATGTAGACAGAAAACTCTTCAGGATACACTGGATTTTTAGTAGGAGACATTTTAATGTTTAGACTTGGAATTTTTAAGCTCTTATTTATTTCACATGCTTAAGCCATCCAGGCACAGAAGCTAGTACGATTTTCCCATTTTTTTCCAAACATTCCTTCTCTACATAAACACGGTTCCTCTTCATCATAGCCTTCACAGAACAAGCACGCAGGAGCACTCACTAATGCCTGCTCTACCAACTGCTCTTTCAAGGAATCCCTCTGTACCACAGACAAATGGGGCACTAGGAACCCAGTGACGCAGCATTGGTACAGACAGAAGGAGGAGGAACGGCCCCCTGATTTGGCCAGCAGCTCAGGAGATCTAAGTTCCACCACTGACTTCCAGGACAAAGTCAGTGGCAAGTCAATAGCTAATGCCAAGTGAAGGGCAGATCTGTCAGACCCCAGTGACTGCCTATGTCCTAACAAACAGTTTGCTTCTTAATATTGAGTCTCAGTGGCAGGTTCCAGGACGGAAATGCTCAACTGGGGATGGCACCGTGAGTTGCTCAGTGTTTGCCCTAGAAAAGCAGAAACCTTTCTCCATCCTCACCCAGAACTTCTAGGCCCAACTAACTCCTTCACCCCGACATCTCTTTTGTAACCCTGGAGCGCAGCTTGAACGGCTGTTTTGCTCTCATCTTCCAACAAAACCTTGCCTAAATATCTCCATTAGAAGGCTTCAAGGATGGATCTGGGAATAGCACCCTCTGACCCAGCAGCTGGACCTACTCACTGCTGCTCACTCCCATTGAAATACCCTCTCCTTATGTTTCAGTTCAGTTCTTTATCTGTAACTGCACTTTCCACTTTAATAAGTGTGTGGTAGATTTCCAAACATCCAGATGTTAAACAGGAGTGACCCAGGAATTCCTTAAATATGGTGTTCACTTTCAAGAGCCAGGATCAGGGCATGGTCATATTATTTTGTAAGCTTGTTCAGTACAACCCAAGTGGCTGACAGGTGTTTAGCCACACATGTTCATAATTACAGCTTCTGCTTCACAAATATTTCCCTTCACTTAGCCAAAAGTGTTCTTTTGGAGTCTAAAGCTTCCTAGCAAATAACATGAAAAATATCCTCTAATGGAAATTACTGTTGCACAAAATATCATTTAATAATTTAAGCTCAATCTTTAACGTAAGCCTGACAAATAGAATCAGCTGCAAAATTACTATAAGCTGTAAAAAGAACTCCTTAAAAATTATTCGGTTTTAATTATCAAAGATTATAGTGCTAAAACAGTTTAACAGAGAAGACATAACAAATTTTCAGCTCAAATGACTGTCAGTAGTCCTCAGATGTGTTTCATCAAAGGCTTTTACAATCAGATATACATCTAGTAGCACTTATTGCTTAGCATTGAAAGAACAATCAAACACTCAAAATCTAGTTACCATTTCTGTGGCTGAGAAATATAAGGTCAAAATGAAGAATCCCTAATTTGTTTCTCATCTGTACTAGATGAAACGCAATCATTTTGTTTTAAATTGCAATGGTCTAACATATGGCCTAGCATATAGATCTCATGGAGGAGCAGCCACTGGAGAGCCCTTGGTGTATTTGCCCCCATGGGAGTTCCCCCAGAATAGCACCTAGGATGCCTCTCATCCTCTCTTTGCTTCACCTCTGATAACTAGTCTGATAACTAGTATTTAAAGAGTGCCCAATGCAACCTGGACTAAGTTCATATTACTCTAATACAAACACAGATACTCCACTAAAATCATACATTCAATTTGGTAAAAAGGAGACCAAAACTGAATCTCACATACATTGCTACAGTTTTCCAGTACTGTAGCAACGGTACCTGGATTAGAAGCTGGCCCCTATGCAAAGTAATATGTAAATGCTGCTATTTTTTGATGGGTTTATATTATATGGTAAGTCTGTTAATGGTGTAATGCCTTTGGAGGATAAAAAAGCATGTCTTAAAAAAATGATTGAAAAATAAATCTCGGTGTAATGGAACTTTACAAAGTGCTTAACTGCACAATTTTGCTAAGGCGTTTCAGGCAAAAAATGATTTTATCAGTTGTGTTTAACATATCGCACTCATAATTTAACCATAATTTATATTGAAATTACTTTCCCCAAAACTAATAAGCATTACATTTTAGCCTCAGAAAAAAGTCTAAGGAAATTAAAATATGGCATATTGGATAACAGTAAAGAAGAGATTAAAGGAAAAAAGAAAGTTTCATACAAACCAGGAACATATTCAGAAACTTACTTATGCACATTCATCCACACGCATGTGCACCAATTCAACTCGGTGAGAATTTCATCTGAGCCACCCAGTTTGTGCCGTTACCATTGCAGTGTCTTGTTTTCATGCATCTAGAATGCAGAAGCTACACATATGGACTGGACGTGTGTGCTCTCCATACTGACCAAGCTATACAGGCCACCATGATAAGACACGTATATTTATCACCTTAAAGCATGTAATTAGTTTGATCTGCTGTTAGCGGTAGGATATTTACCTTTTTTCATTGTATACATGAGGAAACTGTAGTATCTAGGTATAACTGTGTGAAAATAGAGACTGCACAATGTCTACATAACACAGCAGCATATTACTGTACCATGAGATGGTATGATCACACTGATTCAAAGCCTGCCTCAGCCTGACAAAGAAATACAGGATCAAACCTTAGACTGAAAAAACCTTATTAAAATAATATAAAATATATAGTAATTCAGATAAAAATTAAAACTTTAGCTTTTCTTTGTTTAAATTATCTGTCATTGAATGTATACAGAGTAACCTTTTTTGGTTTAGGTTATGCAGCACCGAATGTATATACTTAACAGGACTGCCAATATAAGCGGTCAGAGAAACGGCCACGTGTCCATCTGATTTTGTCCCCACCTACACTTTGAGGAAGTGAACAGCAAAACTTCCCTTGAGTTTAGCAACACATGGATACCCTCTTAAATCAGTGTATCTCCCTGTCTTTCAGGGAACTGAGGTATAAATCAGTACCTGTATTAAAAATCAGGGGGGTTTGTTGGGGTTTTTTTTAAGTGAGAAAAATGGGTATTAAAGTACTTCACCTCTCATAGAATATATTAAGTAAGTGCAGCTGAGGCAATGGCATTACATCAGCAGGGAGCTCAGTTGCTCACTTCTCTATATTTATCTGAGCGTGTGATGTGGGTTATGGTTGTAGCAGCAGGAAGCCCAACACACAGGACTGACACTAGCACCAGCAAATCACTGCTGTGCCCTGTGCCAGCAGCTTTGCTGCAGTGAGGTACATGAGCAGGTGAAGAATTCCACCTGCGCAAGGGGTGCTAGTCATATAATTTAAGTACACAGCTGAACTGGCAGTCTGCACGGTCAGATCCTGTACAGCAAGTCTACCTTTTGGGGGTTTGCCGCTTGCCTAAATGTAAAAGTTAAACGTAAAAACAGAGGGACACTTAAAGATAAGCAGGTGTTTATGCACTCTGGAAGATAGGGCTTGATTGTATAGAGAGAATCTTCCTTATAACTCCGTATGGAATTATTATTATTAAAAATATATGTTATTTATAATGGCCATTTAATACGAAATTCATTTTGAAAATATTCTATGATCGTTTAAGCACTGAAAAAAGCAACAAAGGTTGGCAAAAAAAGTGCAGGGTTTTTTACACAGCTATGAGCTGTTTGCTACCAAGCTTCAAATTTTATAAGCTCCTTTAAAATGCAGTTCTCTGTGATGTTGATTCCTCTTGTTTAATAATGACAAGGATTCATAAATAAAACATCTATTATATCAGATAGCAGAATGCCAACTTCTGATAAACCCGTGTAGTCTAAGAAAAAAAATAATTACTCCAGCTATACTCCATTAATGTAATGCTACTCTTCTTCTAATTTATGATATTTTTTCAAATTATTATATATTTTAAGAAATTTTTGTTGTACAGCGTACTCCAAATAATATTACTTGAAAGCTGCACATCCAAATTAATCAGCTGTTTCATTTGCAAATATATTCTTCCTTTCAAAGCCTGACTTCCAATGTGCAAAGCTGTCACCTCCTTAACGTGCCACTGCTGTGGCATGTGTAGTAATAGCATGTATAGTATATATCTGCATTCGGTGCTGCCATTTAAACAAAAAGTAAAATATCACAACAAAAGACGCAAAAGACGCAAAGCAGAGATTATTGTACAAGCAAAAGGCTGGTACAGAATATTAAGTTTCTACAGAAATTAGCATCAAAATTAGCATAGCCATGCTGTCTTCAAATTCTTTCCATTTCACAAAGTCGCGCTGAATTACACTGAGTTTTTGCTAAAGGCACAGCTGGCATGTTGTGGTTCCTGGGATGCAAATGCATATTAATGATTATTTGAAAAGGATAATAGTATAGGAGAAAATAATCAATGCATTCTTTTCCTCCTGTTCAAGAGTTGTCAATCTGTTCCCACAAAACACTGCAGTTTTCTGTCTTGAAAACAGTTTTGAAAACCGTCCATTACAATATGAGGTCCAAATCCATGAACTCTTTGTACGTTAGCAAGCCGAGAGGAGGTCAGAACTCCTGATCACAGGATCAGGACAGTGTCTGCACAGGCTGGTGCAGGTGGACCTCAGATACATTAAAATCATGACTAAGTTTCTCCAGGGTGTTTGACAGATCAGCTGTATATCAGAAGTGCTAGAATACTGTAAACTACCAGAAAAAAATCGATGCAATTACCCGGTAAAGAACCAGCAGCAACCAAAACCATATTTCAGTCTTCTACTTTTCAAAATTAACCTTTTGAAATGGCTAGTGTCAGGCTTCACAGGCCAGTTCAGTCATGAACAGCTGTGCAGGTCTTATATTTCTGTTGTAATCCTCCAATAGTGATATATAGTATTTTTCTTAAATCTGCAGAAACTGGAGATTGAAGGATAATGCTAAATGTCATTCTTGGAGTGATATAAAAGTCTCAGCTTCATTCTTTAAAAGAAAAAGAACTCTCACAAATTACTTACATAAATCTTTAGAAAAATAAGAGTACGTGCTCATGACGTTTGGGCTCCGCTTTTGAAAGCCTGTTTGATGAGACCGCAAGTGTTCGATTCAGAAAGCTCAGGCACAGAAATGGTTTCCAACTGCGCACGCGGGCCAAAGGGCTGTAAGGGTCAGTTCACAGTAAAGCTAAACAAGAATGGCATTAAATGTAATTCAGCTTTAAAACAATGCCTTCTCAAAGAGGCTTCACTCTCCTTTCTCAGGCTGGGGTAAATGCTCTAAGGTCAGGAGGCCACAATGCTTGTCAGGGCATTCAATGCACATTAAAAAGACGGGCTATTAAGGAAGAGTCTCTGACATTCACTTGGGAGCCAATGCTCCCCTCTTCCACTCGTCCCCTTCCCCAGTTTCAACACATTCTCTAATTAAGCATCAATACAATGCAATATAATTGAACAGATGTAGTAGTCATTACCAGGAATTACCCATTCTCCTATCAAATCAGAGTGTACAGAAAGGGCTGTGTTTGAAATGGGTGAACTTAATTGCCCAATGGTCCCCAAGAGGGATGTACAAATAGATCAAGACATCACACACGCACAACTGATCTCAGCTCTGATACAAGCTTTTTGTCACTCCCTCATCCATCTTTGCTTACTAGGGTTAATGGTGGCTGAAGTCGACGCCGGACAATTTAATAAATAAGAGCATTGGATGTGTTTCAAATGAAGCATACCAGAACGCAGGCTTTAGTGACATTTTGATTAAAGGTCCATACATAGCGAAGGCTTTTTATGAGGCAGCTGCTTAAAAGACAATCTATTTGAGTAAAAACAGAGCAGGGTAGCTGGTATCCCTTGGCAATTTACTGTGAAACATTTGTTTGCTTCACAACGATCTGATTCACAATCATTGCACTTGCATGGTTGGTTGATTAAATCAGTATCTCTAGCAGTCATTACAGTGAGCAAAGGAAAAAAGTCAATTGCTAAAGTAATGCCCCTCTGTGTTATGCAAAACAGATAAATCACAAGAGCGCATTCCATTTTCTTTTCCAGCACCTTGTTCTCTGTTTTCGTTTCCCCGTATAAAGTACTGGGTTTTTAAGTTACAGACTCATAAATAGTATTTAATTAAGAAAAGTCTTAGTCCAGAGCAGTGGTGATAGCTTTTCTGAAGGGAGCGCACTACTAACAGTTTAATAAACAATTGCAGATTCACTTATATTGATCTAGGAAAGGATTTATTTCCTTTTTTTTTTTTTTAAAAAAAAAAAGAAAGAAAAAGAAGGGTATTCAAATGGAAACAACAACAGTAATTTGAATCTGATCACGAAAAGAACACAACCCACTCTCCACCTCAGGCTTCCTCTCCCTATGCTGTGATCTGCAGTGTGACAAGTAAAGAGATGCCTCGGTTCCAACCTGGGCTATCAGAAGTAACTAAAGAGTATTTAAAAGGCACAGATATGAAGTATTCAGGCAACAGAAAAGAAGAAAATAAGAAAGAGTCTGGCAAGCAGGGAAAACGTCAACTCTGGAGGGTCATGCTGCATTTATTTAGGCCTGGATGGGTGTCAGTAAGTAGAAGAGAGCAATAGCTGGCAGGGACGGAAGGCAGGAATGAAGGGACAGCTCTCATACTGCAAAAGCGCAAACTAAACGATTGCGCTTAATTTAGATAAATCTCTGTGAACAAGAGCATTTCAACTTTTTTAAAAATTTCATTTTACTTATAAAATGCTACCCTAGGCACTTTCCAAATTGCTCGGTGAAAAGGCTGTCGATATCGTTAGAGAAAGACGAAGGAGCCTTTTAAACTAGGTGCAGTTTCTGCATTTCTCTTCATTGTCATGACTCTAATACAATTTTGCTGTGACAACATACCAGATTCCAAGGATACACTGAATGCCTCAACAGCTCTGAATATGTAACATTCCCCAGATGGAAGGGAAGGCAAAAACTTTAGTACAACTGTGTTCTCATGTTCACCATAAAGATAGTTCTGAAAGAGTAGAGTCATACCTTTGCCAGACACTCATTCACTAAAGTGTCACAATCTGTACAATTTTCTTCTTCATAAGCATATTTTTCATAATTTTCTTCTTATGTTTGTCTGCATCTGACATTTTAAAACACTACAGAAAAAGGTCTGTGCTCAGATTGCAAATCTCTCTCTGTATGCTACTTGCCCTTTGGACTTAACACTCATCAGACAACACCTTCCTCTCTCTTGCCCAGTGAGAGAAATATCTAATGTCTATTTAGGATGGAGTCTATTTAAGTCTTTCCAGGAAAAAAAAAAAAAAAATGGAAAAAAGGGGACCAAGTAGAAAAAGAAATAAGCTAGTAGTTTTGATATCAAAGTTCTTCCTTGCATGTTCCATTGCATGCATGTTAAAATAAACTTCACAGCATGGTAAGGCGCATGCCATTTGCTTATCTCAAAACACTCTCTCACGCAGAGGTATTTCTAACGAATTAGTAGTACTTGAAACACCTTACACAACATGTGTAAGTAAAATAAAATTGCCTGCAAGAAGCACCAACCCATTATCCAAATTTTGTCAAAGATTCTAGTTAGATTGCACAGAATAAAGGTTAGAGACTTCTCCAGATATAAACTGATTCGTAACGCTGCGACCGTGACGCCAGCTGTAAATGTAATGCCTGTCCCATTGCTCATCTCTTACATCCTAGTTACTGATTAATGCTTCAGAGGTGCATTGGAAGGTCCTAGATTTTCTTTCTCTGTGGATTACAGGCATTATATTAAATGAACATAGCAGATGGGATCCAAACAGGACCGGATTCTTAAGTGTGATTTGAATGATCACAACCTGATCACCATCCTTTGAGCCATCTCCATGTGCCAAGAAGTAAGTTTCGCCGAGTTGAGCCTTTTATGAATACAAATAGTTGTATTTCCCTCCCTCGATCACCTTCACTAATCTCTTGTTTATTTAAGAGGCTGTTAAAGGACTGCATTCAGAAATCATGAATCAGGCCTCAAATTAAAGAGAGTGATTTGAAATGTATTTATGCTTAAATGTACTATTCAGAATCATTTTAATTTACCTTGGCTTCATCTGGGTTATTTGAGAGAGCTTACAATGGCTCTTTCTGTATTAGCCCTGCTTCGGGAGATAGTAAAGGCAACAAACGCCTTCACGGATTTCGTTGTCTGCAAGCTAAGGGGCAGTAGCAGGCAGGTGCTTTATGTGCAGACAGTCAGAGTACGTTTATCTGGCACTAATTATGTGTGGCTTGTTTGACTCATACACCTTTAGTGTTCTGTTACATGATTAACTCTATAGATAAAGACTATATCCTTACTGTAACTTTACACAGTGCTTAGTGCTTGGGAGTACAAATGAAGTCTCTGAATGTTTTCCTAGTACAAGGCTGAGATATTTTTCAATGCCTAAAGGATCTATGTACTCAACCTCCATTACATTAATGACAATCTGGGGGATATTTGTGTGATTTGCTTTAGGTTCTCGCTGTAGGCTTTCTAAATTGCTTCTTTGGAAGTTTCTGCCTCTCATCATTGACTGCGTGGGGAAGTCAAGTGCCTGACCTGGGCTTTCTGAGCTGCACCTAAGAATTGTAATCATGGGGTAAATAGTACAGGAGCTTTCACAAGTCTATATTCCCCTTCGCTACATTGTCAACCTGCCTCTCTCAACAAAATCCCCCTCTTAAATTCAAGTGAGAGCTTGAGAATGGGCCAGTCTACCACATCTACAACCACCTGGTCTGTGTGGGCATAGAAGAAGGTAAACAAAGACAGAGACATCGGACCACCCCTCATTTGCAGAATTAACATGGCCTTTTTTCTACTAGCAATCGTGATTGCTGCAGGCTATCTGGAAAGCATTCTGAGCTCGACTGATGTTTAAAAGGCCCTTAGTGCACAACAAAGTAGCACAATCAAAATTTGATCCATTTATACCCCTTTCTAAGCGTGTCGCTGAAACATAATCTCTTTTCATTTAAAATGCGAGAGCGCAGTGCTATGTGAGATCTGCTGCCTGCAGTACAACTGATGATACTTTAGATAAGAAGGATGAGATAGCTTTCAGTCTTACAAAGGTAACAGACCACTTTAATGAAAGTTTAGAATTTGTGTTTAATATTTAATCAACTTAATACTTTGATTTATGTAGGCTACTGTATATCCTCCAAGGGAAAGAGGAGAGTACTTTCACGGAAGAGCATTTGGGGAGAAAAATGTTGACATTTCTACTCAAGTTAAACTCCTAATTGTGCATAAATCTTTTATAGTTCTTCTGTTTCTCTGAATAAATTACTTTCACATTGCAAACACAAAATCAGACATTTCTAAACTGTGGTTTATGATAAGCACTCCTCATAAAACACTAGCTTCTCCTCATTTCCAGTACAGAAACAGCACTAGTATCAGACACCAGGAGAAGCATTAATGCATGCACAATACAGGTCTATTTTCATGTTCTTTAACTCTGTAGAAACCCTTTACTGAGACAGCTAAAAGCAGTTCTTGATAAAATAAAGCAAAATGGAGGGAGTACCATCAAAAGGCCAAACAAGAAGAGAGTAATAGATTTATGCACAAAAATAATGAAATTCTTAATGACCATGTCAGATTTGGGTATCTACATCCTAAGTACATCGTGTTAGCTGAGATGAAAGGTTTATGCATATAAACTTTAATATTGAAATACAGGCGTTTCCTCCATACACACTCTCTTTTTATAGTATACAACATGACGAGATATTGAGAATGCGCATCAGAATGTACTGTAAAAGTATCTGATGGCTATCGGCCTTCCTATACAAGCAAGGTATTGGCAGCTCGGTTACCATATTCTTGACAACTGCTAAATACAAAATAATCAAGTAGCATGTTCTTGACTAGTAAGTTGTAAAACCTGTTGCTATTCACTGTCATGATAAGCTTACAGAATTCTCTCTTCTCTGCTTCTGATGGGATACTTTGAAATTGTCTCTTGCTCTACTTAAAATCATATATCCCTTAGCAAGTGCACATGTACTGCATTGACTCTTTACTTTTACCATTTCCTTTCAAATGCCAATCCAAAAAGCATGTCAGCACAAGAAGAGTCACATCATCATTCACACAGTCCATTGGTAGCGGTCTTGGGGAGGGAAAGTGGGCAGATTGATTTTGTTCCCACAAGAAAAAAGTAAGTGACCTATGAAATGTGAAGCTGACCTTTTATTTGTTATCAGTCATCTGGACAAGTAAAAGGGACCACCTTCTCTGTTATGTTTATTGGGCTTTTGTCAACACTACATGCTCCAAATTGGTATTTCCTGAAAGGCTAAACGAATTACAAGTGACCTGCCAAATCATAAAGGAAATCGAGGCAGAACCATGAAAAGAATCGTCATCCCTGTCATTGGTTCACTAGACTTTTGGGCAAGAAAGTGTGAGCAGAAATAGCGTAGTCCTGCGAACCCCTAACCTCTCCAACCCCCTAATACTCAGAGAGAAGCAGCAAGCAAAACCATCCAGAGCAGTTGTACCTCTCCACATCCACTCAAATCCTCAGCACTCACCTGATGCAGTAAAATATGTACCTCATTCTACATTACTTTGCACTACTTTTAAGCTGGTATAAGTTGATTGGTTTTAGCAGCTTCCAGAGTAAGAGTTACACGGCAATACAGAAACCAAGTCCTACTAGTTTTCCATTGTGAAAAACTGGTATTAACCAACAGGGCATTTAAAATTTCAAAAGAAAAGCCAACGAACAGCTTTGTATGTGGCTATAGTTAAAAGATAAGCCATCATTTCTTTCTAAAGCTACTTGATAATGGATTAAGCGAGATGCTACTCGCTCCTTTCCAAGCTCGCTGCTCCCACAAGCACGGGACAAGCGCTCAGGGACAACCAGCTCTCTAACTTCACCAGGCGCCATGTCACCTTTAGGCACTCCAGGCCACAGGGGCTCATGGACTGGTCACAACTGATTCCTCTAGAGCTCCTCCACCCCCTCCTAGGGACATAATTACTCACCTTGCACAGCCATAAAATTTGATACTGGATTTCTCACACAGGGCTTTTTTTATTCATGGCATCATGCTAGCAAGCCTAACAATTGGCAAAGTGCTGAGTTCAGCTGTCTTGTAGCTTGAATCCAAAGAATCCAAACTATGGCTCTATTTTACATACATTTACCAAGTTCCTCATGCATTAGCTCATGCATTCTTCCAGTAGTTCTCATCTTCTACCATATACATACCATTTAGTTCATTGTTTTAGCCATATGCTAAACATACCCTCAAGCTCCAGTTACTAGCAAACAGCACGTGTTTTATTTGTGCTATGCATTTTCAACTGCCTATTTGGATGTTTCTTGGTCTGCATATCTTCTGCTACAGGTGGTTTGTGCAGACTTCTGTTAGTCCTTTGATAGTCACTTCTGTAACTACGCACAGCCTACTCGAGAGTTAAGAGTTTAACTGCTTAATCAGCCAAACACTGAAGCTCCCATTACTTAAGAGACATGCTTAGTAGACGTAGTATTTTTCAGACTCATGTAACACTGCTTTAGCCTTAAGCAAAGAAAAAAATGGATGCCATGACACGTTCCTTTCAGCCAAATTCTATTAATCCAGTAAAACTCTTACTGCAAATAATTTCACTGTTTGAGGACTTAAATAATATGATTCTTTTCACTGAACTCAATGAAGCTTATCTAAACAGAAAAAAAAGGAATTACCCGTAGGTATTTCAATAAGTTTTTATTTTTTAAAAAATCATTTTGAAAAGGTTAAAGCAAATTTACACATGTGCTCCAGGCAAAACCTGACCATTTTCATCCTCCCTAAAAAACTGTTTTAAGCAAAGTGAAAGGAGGAAGAATAACAAAAAAACTGGTAGTAGAGAAACACAAAGCTGTTGCTGAAAGAAAGCATATCATTTCTGTGTTGTCTGTAGTGTAATTTTTTTCACATAGCTCTGTTTCCAAAAGATGCTGAGCAGCTATAAAATATTTTCACTGACAGTCCACTTTTATTGGTTATCTACCATCTTCACGATGGCGCTTACTTCCGTGATCCTATATAATCCATTACTTTAAGTAAAAAGCCACTCTAACTCATGACACAAACACATTAAAATTGCACTGCTTAATAAGGAAGCAGCAGAGGAAAATCACAGCACATACCTAAAATGTTCAGCATGGCCTTTGGATGTTAGCACTAAACAGCCAGAATTCCTTGCACCAGAATGAACACTTTACAGCACAGAGTAATGGCATCTGTAAATATGAAGCACAACATGCTGGAAGCATCGGAACAACAGTAATTGCAGCTTCTACTTGAAATTCTTGTGGGGAATTTGATGAGCTCCGGCTTCAGTACCACAATGAAAAATTCATACTTTAAGAATGGACAGGAGAATGGAATAATGAAGTAACGAAAGAAAAGACTTCAGAGGACTTGCTTTTTTCCTTCTTTACTGTGGGCCTGCTCCTCTACAAACAGTGAGTGTCTGCTATCTAATGATAAATTTCTTCAAATCATAACAATTTCAAAGAAATACAAAGTGGAGGGATGAAGGAAGGAAAGGCTACGAAACCTTGCTAGGTTTTTTCATCACTTGCAAAATGTCAGGATTTTCCCAAGGAAAACAGTGGTGCTAGAAAATGTCCTGAATAACATCACTGAAACAGAAGCTATGTTCATATTCGGAAACACTGAAGCACATCAGGAGCAAATCTGGGGAGCAAAGCAGTTATGCTGAGGACCAAATGCCCAAACCAGGTGCACTTGGGGCATTTTACTTTGGACTGGCTGTAGCTTGGTCCTGGGGACTGAATGCCTGTGAGCAGTTAGAGAACGTTAGTTGTGCTCTTGAAGCACAACTTCCAGTTAATTTTCACCTGGAATAAAATTTGTGTGCACCAAGATCACTCTGCAATATGAATCCAATGTGTACATTCCTGATCTGAACTAAAATGCTAACCACACCAGAATCTACAGCTAAACTTAGTAAGCTTTTGCAATAATATTTGTATTCCCTTTCTCACAGTCACAAGGATTTCCAACACTATTCCTTCTTCATTTATAAAGAACTTTTTTTTTAAACTGACACCACTGTAAAATAGTTTGCAACATAAAGATTTGATTTTTATGCTCATTTTATCCCTTTATCACTCATTTTCATAATGATGGCCTTCACTGCAATCATTCCATCAAATCATAAGTAAATCAAAATGCATTCAACTACTGGCAAGAACATGAAAGATCAGAAAGGTTTGTCTCAAGTGCCAGAATTGCTGTGTAGTTCTGAGGTACTCACATAATAGTTGGGGATGAGGGTGCATTGCCTACTTTGTCAATACCTCAAGCGCTGTGAAAATAATTTTACAACTCATATTCTTAATACTTATTATCAGTTTAAAAGGGAGAGCTCATTTATGTAGGTATGTAGCTGTTATGTATGATGGCTAATTTGTTCTTTTTATCAGTCTGTATGTGTGGAAAATACGTTATCCTTAGATTCCTTTCCTTTCTCAACATCCTCCTTGAGCTGAGAGGCCTGAAATGGGTGCTGTACTCCAGGGGCAGCCTCACCACTGCTGAGAACACGTGCAAGCGTGACGGAGCTTACCATACAAGTGGGGTACAGGGTGAGTTTCAAACCAGTTCCAGAATTACCGCTGTGGTATATCAGGGTTGTGCCTGTGTGCACATCCAGTGTACTTGGGCCATTTAATTCCCTGAGAGGGCCAGGAACTCTGCACAGACGAGACCATGGACTGATCTGAGCCAAAGGACTCACTTTAGCCAAGGTGAATGACTGAATCCCAGCCACCTCCACAGCAAAGTCATTAACTGGTGCAGGAGCTTTCCAAGTGGGAATTTTGGCCAGTCCTGAAGAGTCCCCCGGGAAGCTCCTGCTGTACCTGGGCTGATTTGGACCTTTCACTGCATTGATCAACATCCTTTGGGGTGAATTTGGCCAGACGCTCTCCTAGGTGGTTTCTGCTGCAGAGTTAACTCAATTGTACATTGGTAAGTTATTTTTAAACATTCAGCAGAAACTGGTCCTGCAGGTGAAAGTGTGGTCATATCAGACAGCCTCTTGTACATAAGTAAGACAGTTAGGGGATGTTTTGTATGGACTTTAAGATAATTTATAGTGATGGATCACATCTGCACTTAAGTGATCATGTAGGACACTGGCTACTGGATACAAGAATTCAGCAGAACAGTGGCTCATTACAAAATTATAAAATACTTCTTATAGTTGCTTTTTCAAAGTTATTTTAAATGTAATACAATTATATGCAGAAAAATAATAAATTACTTTGAATTTTAACTTTCAGTAACCAAAAAAAACCACACAAGAAATGTTATTTTCACAGCAGTTTTAAACAGATCACCTAGTTCTTCAAATGTGTGCATATGTGCATATGTGTGTATACGTAAATATCTATATATACACACAAACATAATTTTATACAGAAGTCTTTTGCAATGATTCATGAATACATGAAATGATTACTTCCAAATACATTTTAGCAGTAACAGAAAAATGTAACATTTACACAGCTCACATTCATAGTTATCCTGGAAATTGTTTAGAAATAAATATTAGTAGTTAACGGATATAGCTCCGCTATTTCTCACTCACTAACTACTTTTAATAGAAGAGTTTTTCTCTACTCTCATATTAAAAGGTATTTAGTGAATTAATGTCTTTATTTCTTTTTAATGTGTGTCGAACCACTGCTGTAAACAAACCCGTAGGAACATGGCGGGGGGGGGATTTACATAGACATACTTTTCAACACATCACTCTATCATTTGAGAATGAGGATCTGATTTTTTTGTATTACGATATTAAAAATCCATTTTAATACTTCCCGGTCCTTAACTTAGTCCTTAATCCTGCACATTCTTCTGGCCTTGTGTGAAAACCTGCATGAAAACCACAAAAGGTAACAAGAAAAATTAACTTGCACCTTCCCATGTGGAACTGATTACAGAACTGCTGATTTAATCTACAATTAATAGAGCAAAGAAGAGCAAGTATGGCGGCATCAGCTTCCCTGCACAAGCTAATAAAAATGGCCAAATTTCTACTCCTCTTATCTGCAGCACGTATATCTACTTATCAGTTTACCACTGCGTATTTCTCACTCATCCCGTACACAATTTCCACCCAAGGCATTAGGAATCCAATGCAAAGATGAGCCCTGTAGCAGGCATTAGAGATCTGCAATGCAGACTGGAGAATAGATTTTTGCTACTGTTTCAGTCTGCATTTTCTTATGTGGATACAGATTATTTTGATTAGCAACAGTGTCATCTTGGAGCACAGTTTGAGCTGTGATATACCAGCTTAATGGAGAAAAAGGAAGAGCCCTAAGACACTTTAAAAGGACTAAGGAAGAGCTCTAATACACTTTAAAAGGACTAGCTGTACAAAGGTGTTGAAGCACACATAAAATTACTTGTGCTATAAAAAATATTGCTAAGGCAATCTCTAACACGCTATTATAAAATTTATATCTGTGTAAGAAATTAGAGTGGTGCTCCAAAAAGCCAGAATAGGTTCCATTTATATTATAGCTGATAAAGCCTTGCCAGATAGGAAAGAACCCGAAAACTATAATTTATTATGATTTCTCTTAATTTGCCTCCTGAAAAAAAAAGGACATTCCATGGCCAGGAGGGTCCTTTAAATCAACGCAGGGACTTCAAGCATTATCAGCATCTCCCGCATCTAGTAGTGAGGAGAACCTATAGCTGATTTTCTTGTGAAGAACTTAAGAACATGAAGAACTTAATCTCCATGTCAGCAAAGTACTGATAAAAAGACTGACATCTTATAAGATTATCAAACTCAGATAATGAAGCCGATAAAGTGTGGTACAGGAAGGTTGGCTACTTATATGAATGAGGGCCTGAGTATTACACAGAGTTTCACGATAATCTGAAGAAATAGATGGGAGGCAAGCTTGGGGAAAGAGGATTGACGAATATGGCACACATTGGTAGTAAAAAGCAGCTAGCTGTGTTGGAAGGATGTGGCTCTGGAGTTGTACAATGTGCTACAGCACCAAGTACGGAATTTTATTCTAAATAATTATTTCCTTTGCAGTAACATGTGGGAACCCATGGACCATACTCTCTGGCTATAAAAACAGGGAGTACAATGATCATCTCTGCAGTAGCAAATCATCAGTAAAAGTGTGTATCTTCTTGAGAAATTCTGTGTTCTGTGCCTGCTTCCAGCTGGCTGGAGAAGAGCCATTTCCACCGTAAAACCCGTGTTAGCACTGTATTATGGCCAGGCTGCTGCAGCCTGCCTCCGCACACGACCTATCAGCCAGCACAGCGCTGCTGCTGACATGGCTACGTACGCTGCCTGCCAGATAGCTTAGGGTTCCAGCAAAGTGAGCTTGTATTTCCCCACATATATAGCCATAGCCTAAGGAACACCTCAGTCATATGCAAAACTCTCATGTTTCCATCAGCTTTTTACACTTCGGGTTCAAAACAGCGTTGCCATGTGTCAGGCACGGACATGCAATGCATGCTGACAGACCGTGTCCTTACAGGTGAATACCTGAGTGGCTCTGGCAATACAATTGTCTCACATCATTTCACCCTCTCAGCAGAGGATTGTGGACATCTAACAAGACAAAAAGAATCAAACTAACAGATATCAGCAGTGAGGTAGATGTGAAGCAGTCAGGAAAAAAAAAACCAACACCCAAAAACCAAGCGCTAATGCTTACAAAGGGTTGGCTGAGAGCAGTTTGGCCTTCAGGCTTACAGCTTTTTTAATTCTTACAAGTATTATCAATCTTGAGAAGTGATGCCTGGTTTAGTGAGGATATTTTATCCGTTCCTGATGTTAGAGAGAAACTCAGCAGGTTTTTTGGTTAATATGCTAGAGTACAAAGCAAGGGGGGGGGGGGGAGAAAAAGAAAGTATTCTGCCAGAAACCTGCACCTCAAAGCAAGATAACCACTCTGCTAACAAATTACTCCACTGGAATCTCACCAGATGTCGCTTGCACTGTACCTGTTGATATTTAGGCTTCAGGCAGCAGCAGAGAAGATTTAGAGAATCTCAATGCTGCAGCAGAGGTGTAAACCTTTATTTAAAGATCGTATTTAAGAAGCTGACCTTCAAGCACTGTACGCTCACCTTCATGCAGAGTGGCATTCAACTCTCTTGACAAGCCAGAGCCCTGAGACTGAAATATTACTGAGGGAGGAATGATAAAACTTCAAGAATATTATGATTTTTTTTCTTTCTTTCTAGAACCTGTGCCAATGTTTTACCTGTCATGGGAGAATAAGCGTGAGCATCACCCTCTATTTATTTAGTTTTGTCTTTCTGGCAGCAGTTCCAAAGGGCTTGTAGTTCACCCAGCTCAGAAACCAGCAGCCTCTTCGTCGGTGAAGAGTGACACCACAACTCTCTACCAGCCTGCCCTGCCAATACCCCATAACCTGTGGCCTGAGAAACCATTTGTAAAGGCAAAGGGACATTTGGATTACAACGCTGATCACTCCTTAGTCTATCTATTGAGAGAATCGTGCTATGCCCCCCGGGTCTAGCGGCATCCATTCTGGTATGGGACTGATGGAGTTAATGTAGACCTCCCAGTTATCACTACTGCTGGGTGGAATCAAGCAGGGATTTAGCACAAGGACTAACAGGGTTGTGGTTCCCAGGGAGAATATACCTCCATGCCATATGATACAACCAAATCTTCCATCCTCATCACATTCAGAAGAGTAACATGTCCTCTACTGCGTATAGGGAACCGCTCTGAACTTTTCTGCTTTCAACCAGTGATGTACAGGAACTCTTCTACAAGTGACAAATCAGGTTGCTTGGGAAAATGCCACAAAAATTCATTAGTACATTGTAAAAAACATGCAGTATCTGGACACTAATTTCTTGAAAGCCCTTGCACAGAGACATTTCTGGCATTAATTTTTGTTTAGAAATTTATTCCAAGCCCTTCATATACAAATAATATTTATTCATTAGAGACCATTAGGAAGTATAAAAAATAGAATGTCATAGCTTTAAATAACACTGAAAAAAAACTGTTATGTTTTAAAATCTTAGACTTTCTTTAAAAAGTTTCTGTTAATTCCTTTCCAGCCTCACCACTTTTTTATTTGTCCTCCCCAGTTATGGTCTACTATATACAAAGTAAAGTAAAATGCATCACTTTTAAGAGCAGTTTAATATTTTTAAGAAGTTCAACAAAAATGGCCTTTTCCCATTTATCATTTTTAAATAGGTAGCTGTTCACCTTCAAATGTCATCTTGGACTGACAGTTGTTATTTTTTTCTTTTTCCTTTCTTAGAAAGAAACCTGAAAACTGAATTGGGAGGGATAGGGAGGGATCTGGACAGCCAAAGAAAGCATCAAAATTCTCTGGACAACAAAGTATTTTTTTCAATTTACTATTATACAACAGTTTTACTACTGTGCCGTTGCTACAAAAGATACAGAGTGCATTACATTACCAGAAAATAAAAGACATAATGCTTCTGCTTATTTACACTCTATAATTTCACATCATGACATGGCAATTCTTCACCTTTCTGGCTGGAAAATTCCAGTTGTTACCATGATTTCTAATTCCCAGAATTAATAGTTCTTTTTTGGGGGAGTCTAACACATAGAGCTTTGTGTCTTATACATTTAACACATGTCTTCTATAGAGCTCTATGGCCAAAGTCAGGACACACTCACAAGTTAGGTATTTCTGAATCCCAGGACACTGCAAACTTGTATCATTTTTCTGAAAAGGACGCATATAAGAACCTTCTGTAAGACGTAGCAATAGACAAAAGAAAACCTGCTAATAAAATACAGACAGAAATAAAAGAGGGGCTAAATAGGGGCATTGTGGTGCTCAGGCTCCAACAGCCTGAAGAACAATCAGGGAAGATTATTGGCCTCTTCTCTTTCAGCCTCTTTAACACAAGACTGGCCTGAAAAACTGTTCTTCTTTAAAGAGGATAAAGGGAAATAAAATGCCTGCTCCATGTGGCTAATCACTGCTCTCTTCACCCTTTCAGTCTGAGTCCTTACTGAATCCTGTCCTTCAACTGGTGAGGAAATTCTCTAATGATATGTAATTCCAGAGCTGGAGGAGAGGTCATGTGCTGACTGTAGAAATTACTGTGTGAGGTGTCACATTAACCAGAAGGTCAGACTAGGTGAGCACGCTAATCTATGGTCTAGGCCACTATCCTACCTACCGCAAGTCTTAGTAGCCTGCTGGTACTCGTATTTTAAGTTATCATTTTTCCAGGAAAGGAGAAAAGTAAGGTCATATGATTATGAACTCTAGGGCATATATCTCCTGCACATCATCGCACCGTAAATACATCATGAATGA
This sequence comes from Mycteria americana, assembly GCF_035582795.1. Classification (NCBI taxonomy): domain Eukaryota; kingdom Metazoa; phylum Chordata; class Aves; order Ciconiiformes; family Ciconiidae; genus Mycteria; species Mycteria americana. The sequence continues at coordinate 11,290,784 of NC_134365.1, read as the reverse complement.
ATTTCATCCCATCCTCCAAGAAAGTTATTATAGGGTCGTTGTGACGATAGTATAGTCTCTGTTATGAAATATATGCAGCACAAATCTTCACCTACAACTGGCTCTTACCCTGTTGAGCTCACATGGAAGACAGGGTACAAGCAGAAAATCGTCACCTGCACGCTAAGTATGTTACTGTTGTTACCATTAATGTCGTTTTGTGCCAAAGTCACACTCATGGACCACGAGCCATATTGCTGTCCTCTGCATGCAGTTATGCCATTTTGTGTTGTGGCCGGAGTGTCCCATTTCACAAATAATTTACAAAATACGAACCCAAAGATAATACAGGTGCATAAGAGAGTTTAAGAAAACAGCAGGGCAATATGCACGTGCCAGGCAAACCTCTCAGCACATCACCAGACTAACCGCTGTCAAGTTTGCTGATGAATCAGAGCAAATGAGAAGGTTAAAGGCAAATCTGAAGAGGGGAAAGAAACACTGGCCATTAAGATGTTTACAGAGAGACCCTCTCTCAAGAATATGGACAACAGAGGAGAAAACACTGTTGGAAATTTTAAAAGGTGGCTGATGGCAATTATCATCATGGACTAAACAGAAGTAGAAACTATCTTTCCAGCAGAACAAACTAGCAAAGGTGGAAGGGCCAGCTGTAATGTTTTGTTTGAATACAGATAAAGTTACAGAGTTTTACATTTTTAGTTCTTCCTCCCTTCTGCAAATACTCCTTTGAATTCAAGCTTTCCCTGAGCACAGTCCAAATAAAAGCAGAGTCAAAACTGCCCTCAGTATTTGGCTCTCAGCAGACTGCTGTGGCCAGAGAAGAGCAAAAATGTGTCTATCCACCTTTGAGGGCTTTTGTTATTAAACTGCAGTGACACTCCTACAGCTATTAAATGTTGATGCTTCCTAACAGTATAAGGGTGTAAACTCTCTCCTGAGAACAAGGGGTAGGGGTACCGCTGTACTCCTAAAAAAACAGGCAAGGGACCATTGTCTGGCTCTGATGGCAAGTGTCAACACAGATTGCATCCATGCACCTCAGTTCTCTTGCTCTTCCCAAAGTAGGGACCACTTCCAAAAGTGGGAACCACTTCCAGCATGTTCACTGAGAGCAGAACATTTATTTTGCTGTGCTCAGAAGTAAGCTCGGGCATTGTTTGGGAGTTAGCTTGCACTAGGGCTATGCCTGGCATCACTTAAACAGCATACATGATCACAAACCAGTTCAAAAGCCCATGCTTTGGATCCATTCTATTTATTCATTCAGTTTAAGTCCATTCTGATTGCCCAATCCCTTGTACATTTGTAACAGCCCAATACAAAGGACAAGGAAGAGGTTTTGTTTGTTTGTTTGTTACATTCCATGAAATACTTTAGAAACCTTGTGATAATCCTTTTCTTCCCCAGGCCACTCCTGTAGGCTGGAAAGGACAACAAAACAGTCCCCATCACCTCTTTGTGCATAGAAGAGTCTTAGTGACCTGAGGATTCAAGGCCTCATCACTCCGTTCAAGAAAAGTAGAAGTGGAGACTGTGTGATAGATATGAACACAAGCAAGGTCTTGGTTGAGCTGTATGGACAGGTAGAACGCTTTCACCTGGTCTGCTGATGATACCATGTGCAGCAGGCATTTTAACAAGGCACCTGTCCAGAGTTCTCACGATGCATTACCAGAGATGACCAGAAACTATTTCGTACTTGGCACACTTGGGATAAGTAAAATACTGATGCAATAATAAAGGTGATGATGGTTGCTGGAATTTGTTTTGCATAATATGTAAGTCTTGACAAATTACTCTTGCCAGTGATTGTCTATTCCATTCTCTATTCACTCCTGTGATCTAAAATCTTTTTGTAAATACTCACTTACATTTCTCCTCCCTCCCTGCTCCTTCGTTTAAACCATTCATTTTTATCACTTTCCTCTGGAAGTCTGTAAACCTCTTCCCCCATTTATATCATTACCTTGAAGGTGTATTTATAGACCATGACCGTATGACCACAGTCCTCTCTCTTCTGAACTATGTACACTTACCTTTTTTAACCTCTCCCAAAGACTTACACTCCAATTTTACACCTTTAAAAATAAATCCTTGTATTTTCTCCAGTTCTTTCACACTCACGTCCTTCCTAAGAAGCTGCAGGCAGAAATCGCATGCACTACAAAGGGAAGTGTCTACAAGTCTACATTTAATGTCTTAAATTTGCAGGTTATATGATAAAGATTTTTATAAGTGTCTAATTATTCTGCACAGGTATGCAAGACATGGCAAAGCAGACTAATTTTCCAAACTTGCTGAATGGTTACTTTTACAAAAATCTAACCTCAAATATAGAAGCACAGAGTCACTTTGGAAAATGTACAGGTGCTCATCTCAAGATTTCTTTTCATTTGAGAGACTTTTTCTTTCCTTTCTTTCTGAGAGAGAGTGTTGTTTCCTATAATGTGGCTACTCTTCTGCCTCATATCAGCTGCCCTTTTTTTGCCTCTCAATAGTTTCCAAATAGCTCTTCTCCTAAAACATTTTTATACATTCTTTTATCTTCTCCCCTCAAAGTGATTTTTTAAAATGAATTAACAATGAGAACATTGCACAGATCTTTTTCTAGACTTTCCAAGACACTGTGCAGCAAGGTCAAGTTTGTTCGGAAAGTTTGCTACTTTCCGAATGATCACAGTACCTCGATGCTGTTTAAATGGATGATTTTAGACTTTTATTATGCACCTTCATAACAATTCCCTCTTCAATTTTCTTTTGCTAAAAATGACTAGATTTAATGAAAAATATTTGTTTAACAGTATTTCTGGTTACTTCCATAATGCCATCTGAAATATTCTGTAATAACTCCTGACACTGTTTACATATTTTTCCGGAACAGAGTAATTGCTTGGTATTTCCCTAGGTCAGTCTCTGTTCTACTTTTTTCTTTTCTTTTCTTTTCTTTTCTTTTCTTTTCTTTTCTTTTCTTTTCTTTTCTTTTCTTTTCTTTTCTTTTCTTTTCTTTTCTTTTCTTTTCTTTTCTTTTCTTTTCTTTTCTTTTCTTTTCTTTTCTTTTCTTTTCTTTTCTTTTCTTTTTTCTTTTCTTTTCTTTTCTTTTCTTTTCTTTTCTTTTCTTTTCTTTTCTTTTCTTTTCTTTTCTTTTCTTTTCTTTTCTTTTTCTTTTCTTTTCTTTTCTTTTCCCCTTCAAATATCAAATATTTCTTCTGACACATAGGATTTACAGTAGATAATTTTCACAGATTCAGAGGCTGTCCCTTTAGAGCTCTAAAATATATGCTGTCCGGACCAGCACATTTACAGACTGTGTAAGTCTAACTAACTAATGCTTGGTTATGCTTCCTTGGGGATATGCAAAGGCGACAGTTTGACAACTGCTTGGGGATAATGAAGTTCAAATGTTCTGAGGCTGGGGACATGGATTTTGGCTGATGAAAACTGAGTAGTCATCTTTTCCATTAACCCATGGTCTTAAAGATATACCTCACAACATTAAAATTAAAAGAGTTGGAATTTGCATTTAGTTTTGCAGGATGCTGTTTGAACAAGTCTTTTTTAAGTTTTGCTGCTGTAGGCCCTGTACTCTCCTGTTCTTTTTTTATCCTATTTTACCACTACTTTGACATTTTCCAAGTACAGAATCTGAATCCTTTTGTATGCCTCCACTGCTGTGACAGTGTGCTGCTATCCCCTTTCCTTACTTCCTCCCTTTTACCCATTTCTTATCATTTTTTCCATACAGTCTTTAGAGACACTCAATTTTCAGACATTTGCAACTGTAATCTCTACCATTTTAAAAGTCTTATTTACTATTAAAATCCCTGTGATAAATGTGCCCCTTAGGATAAATTTACAAATCCAGAAAAAGAAAATGCATATGAAACAAAAAAAAATGGGAGTTGCATTTATGGTTCAGTCATTCAAGAAACATGATTTTTATAATAATCTCTACCATAGCAGTACATTCATATAAAAAACCTCTTGAATTCTGTACTACAAAAAATCCAAATGCTACTGTATAACGGTTAAGTCTTCAATTATTCTATTGAGCTGCTCAGACTGAGGTAGGATTTTAGTCTGACAAAGCTCCTGCCACATTTTTTTGCATAGGATTTTACTTTCAAGAGAAATCTTTTGATATGTAAATAAATTACTAGATCCAGGCTCAAATTGCAAGCAGATCAGATGAGTTGCTATCTTAATAGTTTGCCCCTAATCTCATTATATTTACTACATTTTGTTAAAAATCAGCCTCTACATTCTCTTGACTGGATTTCATAGCCACGTGATCAGTCTCCATCCATGAGAGACTGTCATGAATTTAGCAGCAGTAGCACAGTCCAAGAAGAACTGCCAGGACCACTGCATGCCTGAGGAAGATGACAAGCTGAGAGTGAATAAATCCAGAACCAGGTACCAGAACACTAGTTTTACGATCAACTGTCTTCCAGTGTAAATGGAGCAGAGTGCTTCTTCTCGCTTTTATTTATCTGTGGAGAAAAGGTGCTTAATCTTTCCAGTTGCTGAAAGACAAGGAGAGGTTTCAGTGCAAATGTGGCAGCTTGTATGGGAATCTCTATGCTTAGGAACACCTGAATCACCCTGTTCCTGCTAGGGCAACTAATTTTCCTCACTACAAAGGAAAGTTTGTGTCATATAAATAGACGTTGTCTTGAACTTTTTAAATGTTGGTTGTAACGGAGTTGGAGAGGACAAATATTTATATATATACAGATACTAGTCTATGAAACGTATTTAAATAAGGCCTGCTACTTTAAAATCTCAGGGCATTGCAATCTGAAATTAATTCAGCATCCCTGTGTCAGAAAAGGTGACAACTCCTCGCAGTTCGGAAGAGAGACTCAAGGAAACCAAGTGCCAGTCTAAGGCTCCAGAGCAAGTGTTTGGTTCTTGGATCTCCACAGATTTAGGCTGTTGCCATTACCCCTTCCTCACAGAAAGAGAGAAGAAATATGTCCTGACAGCACAAAGAAGTGCATTGGCTTTTTGCCATGATGCCCGATGTCAGAGCTGGGCGAGAGCAGTAGCTGAGAAATTCAACTTCGTCCGTCACATGCTCGTTCAGGAATGAATCGTATCTGTCAGCTTCCTTTACTGGCTAAGTTGCACCGCAAATGCACCGAGGACACAGCCAAGGTTCGTTCCATCTCATGCCTCCACCGGTTTACAGCCCTTGTGCAGGAGAAGGGAGTAGCACAGAGAGGAACAGAGAGCCTACTGCAGCAGCAGAATCGGTCTGGCCAGATGGAGTTAGATTGCATCTACAAGAGGTGACAGAGTACATTAAAAAGAAGGAAAAAGAAAGGGAGAGACAGCTAATGACATCCTCCAGCAAGTATTTTGGAATGCCTCCAGCCATCCTTCAGAGGTGGCCACATGCGTGTCAGACACCCTGCAGTCGCTTCTCACAGCTGCACTGGGATGGCTCTCCAGCACACTAACAACACTTGCATCATGTCCAGGACTGACGCTCTGCTCTTGAAAGACTCAAGGCTTGAAAGACTCAAGAATTACAGTGGGGCTGGAGACCCCTAAAATTAATACTTTTATCAATGCTAGAAAGCACGGATAGAAACAGCTAACTGAGGAAGTTAGCCCAAGTCCTGCTCATCCTGCTGTTCTCTGGTGCGTATTTCAATCCCTCTCGTCATCAGGCTAACACTTTGACAAGCGGTAAATGTCTCCTGATGGAAACCATTAAAAACGTGGTGACTGTTTATAAAGTGCTATGTTTTGGCATGTCGCCCTAAGCCACACTGTATCAACACTGCTCCAGAAGAGATCCTCTTTGGGGCTCTTGCTGGAACTAGGAATAGAAAAATCTCTGACACCTCTTTAAAAAGTTGAATGTGCAACACCAAAAGCTAACACATAAAGTGCGGTGAACACAAAGCTGTGCTGTCTTGCCACCCTTTTTCAGCTGTCCTTTGAGAGCTATGCAGTTCTGGATTGCAAGGGCTGCAGTTCCAGGCAGTCCTCATATGGGCTGTAAAACTGGGAGAAACACCTTAACTGTCTGCTGCCTGCTGCAGCCTCATCACGGATGGGTGAACAAATCTGCCACAAAGGGCATACATAAGAAGCAGCGTTTATGCTGCTGTGTCATTAGTGTTAAGAAACTGACTTCTCAATGTGAAAAAGGAATATAAATAGTGAAAATATGAAAGTTACTTATATTTTTATCTTTAGATTCCTAGCAATTCCAGAAATCTAGATTACATTCCTTAATTAAACAACCCAAGATTAGTTCAAGCACAAGTGATTTGTAAGATTTTACAAACCTCTGTTTACAAAGACTAATTGCAAAACTGGGACCATCAGGCTGTTATATTGCCAGGTGGTAATCCTAGCAAGTGTCCCTTTAATTCTCCCCATCCCATCCCTACAGCTACTCAGTCCCCACTACAAGGTACGTAAACAAAAATTACATTTTGGACAAGCTCCAGGCGGAAATCTCTCAGTAAGTGCCCCACTAAGCACTTTGCAGAACCACAACTCTAGCATATATACTTTTCCCTTAAGAGGATCACGCTACTTGAGAATTTGCCACTCCTGTGCTCTGGCCACCAAGGGATTAATTCTTGAACTAGAAATGGGATGGCTGCAGTCAGGAAAGTTTGCAAGCAGGGCTAAACAGAGGGATGGCTTAAGGTGTGTGGCTGCTCAGGACAAAGAGCACTTTCCTGTGGGGTTCTCGGTTTTCTTTCACTCATGCAAGCAGAGCCCATAAAGTTAATACACATATATTTCAGTTTGTTCTGCATCTCTGTCTGCTGATGGGTTTATGCCCTGGTGTTGACATTTCAGTTTAACATCAGGTACTACACACACCAGTTTCCCAAGGACTGGAGCAAGCAGGTGTCGATTACAACTGACGCCTGCATTTTAGTAAAGTCTTCCCTGAAAAGTAGACAGCGTAGTCTTTCCTGAAAAGTTTTGCCTGGGGAGGCCAGACTTTAAGCTGCATTTGAGACTTCATGGCCTACATGAATGAAGACTCACAGGAGAAAGCTATGAACCTACGCCAGACCTGCTGTGCCTTTTGCAGCCTATGCCTTCCATACCACTGCCATCTTCTGTCCTGGGACAGCCGTTGGATCAGTACTGGCTCTGCAACGCCTGGGGAGCAGGATGGCGGAGCTGCAGCCACTCTGTTCCACAGTAAGGGATATTTGGGTAGATCCTGCCCTCTGACCACTGTTTGGTGAAAAATGCTGTGCAAACGTACATCACTGTCATAGGATTAGGCTAAAAGTTCTAAATAAATTTGGAGAGAAGTACTCAAAGTTCAGGGTCTATATAGTGTTTGCAAAAAGCATACATAAACAGACTATATGAACACACTTGTTTTAATTATAGTTTTAGGGATTATAGTTTTAATTTGTAGGACCTGTTTTCCTGAAGTACCAGCTCTTTCATTTTGTTAGCAGCGATATCTGAGTTTTAGCCTGGAATGGACAACGTTTCATGGAGACTGCTATCATGTAACAGCAATAGCTTTAGAAAAAAACAAAAGAGGTATCAGAACAGATATGGGGTAGGTTTTTTTCATTAAAGAGTAATTTTCATAACATCTAAAGTAGTCTCAAACTTCAACATAAAAAGAAACATTTAGAAATATGTATCTTTTTTTTTTTTCCTGAAGGAAAAGAAAATGGGAGGCATATGCCCGACCTACAGCTTCTGAGATCCTGTAAATCCTCAACCAGAAATTACAGAAAAGATGATACTATGTAATTGCCACGGCGTAGGTTTGCACTCAGACATGAGGATCACAGTTCTTCCTTGCTTCTTAAAACCGCCATCCTGCCCATCTGTTTTCTGAACCTTTTACTTTGACAGCACTGAATTTGGCCTCTTCCATGTAACTCTCACCATGAAGAATCCTATTTCACAGGCTACAAACCCAAAACATTGCTGCACTAAGAGTATTGGAATAGCACCTCATAAGAGGATTTTGTTCACCATTACCTTTAAAAGCAGTGACTAGAATTAAAAAATGAGGGTATATATTACTTTCACACTAACAAATAAAATACTTTATGTCCCCCACAAGGTCTGAAATTGCTTAAATGCAAATTCTAGTAATATAAGTACTATTGAGTGAGAGTAAAGAAAAGCTTTTAAAAACTATCCAGCCCTTTAAAAAGTAAATACTTCGTTTGCTTAAGGGACTATCGTACATCTTGAGAGGATAATTCTTATGTATCACATAAGATACAAGATCTCCATTATTTATACAGCTAGCTGTTAGTCACAAGTCTGTTTTGAAAACAGTGAAGGGCTCCTTCTCTCTGTGGGAAAATCATAACTGACTGTGCTTTTTTCAAGATTTATACCTCCTATCTGTAACTCTGCTGCCTCAAAATGCCTGAGGTTTGTGCATCATCCAGCCTGACCACTCTTGCCAGGCTCTAATGACTAGCACGGAGGGGGGAGAATAAACCGACCTTGTACCCGGAATGTGTGCATACAACAGTGAGAATCATTTCAGAAACTATTTCAGCGCAAGAGATTATGAACTCTACTTCTAGAGTTCCTCCTCTCTTTATTTGGACGAACATATATTTGTATTACTATCATCAGCACTGCAAACCACACCTACCTAATCATAGAATCATAGAATCATTTAGGTTGGAAAAGACCTTTAAGATCATCAACTCCAACCATTAACCTAACATTGCCAAGTCCACCACCAAACCTCTTTCGGTGAAGAAATTTTTTCCTAATATCCAATCTAAACCTCCTCTGGCGCAACCTGAAGCCATTTATTCTCGTCCTATCGCTTGCTACTTGGGAGAAGAGACCGACCCCCACCTCTCTACAACCTCCTTTCAGGCAGTTGTAGAGAGCGATAAGGTCTCCCCTCAGCCTCCTTTTCTCCAGGCTAAACAACCCCAGTTCCCTCAGCCGCTCCTCATCAGACTTGTGCTCCAGACCCTTCACCAGCTTCGTTGCCCTTCTCTGGACACGCTCCAGCCCCTCAATGTCTTTCTTGGAGTGAGGGGCCCAAAACTGAACACAGCATTCGAGGTGCGGCCTCACCAGTGCCGAGTACAGGGGCACAATCACTTCCCTAGTCCTGCTGGCCACACTACTTCTGATACAAGCCAGGATGCTGTTGGCCTTCTTGGCCACCTGGGCACACTGCTGGCTCATATTCAGGCGGCTGTCAACCAACACCCCCAGGCCCTTCTCTGCCAGGCAGCTTTCCAGCCACTCTTCCCCAAGCCTGTAGCGTTGCATGGGGTCATTTTGACCCAAGTGCAGGACCCAGCACTTGGCCTTGTTGAACCCCATACAATTGGCCTCGGCCCATCGATCCAGCCTGTCCAGGTCCCTCTGCAGAGCCTGCCTACCCTCAAGCTAATGCTACAGATGCCCAGGGATTCTTTTTGTTCCATATAGTTCCACTTCAAGCACAATATTACCAAGCATGTAACATGACTGGTGATTCTATTTTTATTAACAATCTTAGTAATTCTTCTCACAAAGTACTCTTACATCCTCTCAGTAACCTTCTTACATCCTTAATCCAGTTATAGGCACTATTTCTTATCCCCAACTTCATCCCAGTAAATAGAGAGATAGATGGATAGAGAGATCAAAAGATCAATAGATAGATAGGTAGGTAGATAAACAAAAGTTTTTATTAGGAAGGTAGTTTCCTAACTCTCACAACCTAAATGCATTTTTTTCCTTATCTTTTGCTAGGAGCTGTTTTAGTATGAATTTGCCTGAACAAACACTATTTTTTGCTTCATGTAACTTTATGACGTAAGATAGAAAAACGGAAATATTTTCACATAATCCCAATATGGACCTGATTTAATGCCTGTGGAGGTTGATGGAAAAATCATCTGACCCAATTTTTTATTCTATTTAGAAAATATATCTAGACTATGAAAACACAAAGATGGAAATAGAGTACATGGACTCTGTCCTGGGTAAAGGGCGAAGAAGAACTGTGTAATCATACAGCCACAACACCACTCCTGTATGTTGGGACTAAAGGACAATGCTCATGAGAGGAGATTACCACCTCTTCCGTCTGATAAACACCAGGCTGGTAAAATAAATTCAGCGGAAAAGTTCTTCCCAAAGTATTCAGCAAACGATATGCCAAAGGTAGACAGAATCTAGCCAGGTCTCTAGCCAACTAGAAAAAGCATAGTTCTGCAGTGAAAAATAAATTTGGAGGACTGAGGAGAGAGTGAACTTCCAATTCTTAGATCCACAAGCATTTTTAAACAAGCAGTTCTTCCTTCCAACCTGGTGGCTCCTACCTCAGCAGAGATACATTTGCCTACCACAGTAGCAGCTGGTTGCAGCTAAAGCTGTGCTCAGGGAGCTGCGTTATCAGCTTAGCTGAGGTTTGCTCCTTTGATAAGTCACAGTCAGATCACATGAGTTCACACTGAAGAATATTCAGTTTCCCTTGAACCCAAAAAACTCAAGCTCATAACCAAAACTACTAGGCTTCAGCAGGTTCAAGTTCTGATCTGTGAAATATAAAAGAGCTTCTACCCAGAAGATGCGTTAAATGCAGTTTGGATTTTCAGGTATAAAGCTTGAGACTATCTGTATCAAGTTAGACTTATCCCTGTATCTCTTGTCCCACACTGGAGAAAGCATCCTTTTCTTGGAAACATCTTCTACCTTCAACCATTTTTCCTTTTCTCAGGGCTAGTCCTGCTATTTTTACCTAGCAGCCCTCTTACTTCTCTCTGTGGTTTTGAATCACTCTCCATCAACCACCTAAGCAGATATCCCAGACCTGGCAGAAGCTTGCAATAAATTATACCAATTTTAAAAAACAGTAAAAAAAGAAATAGGAGAACAGGTTGTTTCTCATGGCTGGGTATAGGGAGAACAGGTTACCAAAAATAAAAACTTACATAAGCATAACAAACCCTTGCTATATTTTGCTACAGAATTTTTCACAACCAGACAGGCCACATGTAACCACTACAACTATCATGAAAAAAGTACTACTGCCTTTCTGAGCCACATAAAGGCACTGACTTCACTTGCGTTCCTCTGTTTAACACAATGTTTAATATCCTAGAAGTGTATTACAATCATAAAACATAAAAATCAAAGCAAATAAGTATCAAAAAAGGTTCTTCACACACAATTCACTTGTCACAATTAAATACTGAATTTTAGGATCGCCTTCTCTTCTCTGTAGACTGTGAAAAATTTCTATGAATATTAATGGCAACTGTCGACAAAGAAGAGAAAGAATTCGAGATGCCTGCCTACAGACCAACACAAAATGTGTATGTTGTCTTTAATGTAGTGATGCAACTCTTTTTTTTTCAAATATCCTAATTAGAACTGTTTGCAATGGTAATATATTAAATTTGGCCAATTAATTTTTAAGAATCAGTGTTGGGCTGACCTCAACAGAAGTATAAATAAATGTACATCATGAAAAATATTACTCTGTGTTAAAAGTACTTTTATTGACTCCTATAAAGATTCAGTACCAGGACGACTGCATTTCTCACCACACACCTAATTTCTGTGTGTAGCAAAGTAAAGCCCAGCTAATCAGTACACTTGCAAATAAGTCTCTTCTCCTGAGGAAAAATTCATAGGAAAGTGTACAGTTATTTATGTCTGAAATTGTGTTCCTTCATCTAAAAACTGGAGACTGTACTTACACCTAGTGTCAGTGTTTTCCCCAATGAGATATTGCACCATTACATGGGAGTTCTTTAAAAAGCATTTTTGTCTCCTTTCCTTCGCAAGAGCCATTCCTGACAACTATCATTTCTGAGACAAACTTGCTTATGGTATTCTTCACGCCATAGGATAACCTGGTTTGCTAATAATTTTAAAGAAATTTTGTAATTGAATAAATTTATAAACATTTAAAAGAAACATCCTTCTGGAGCTTCGTTGGTTAAGAGAAATGCTAAATCAGTGCTTGCTGATTGCTGAAGCCAACTGACGGGTGGCTTCTATATTTAGGATCCTCCTTACACCTGTCAAGAGACAGAGAGAGACAGCCAGCGAAAAAGAAAGTGTGTGCACCAGAGCAAGCAATCCAGAGACCCATCTCTTGTAGCAAGGAGCTAAAAATAAAAGCAACAAAGAGCAATAAAGAAAACAGAGCAAAATCTTATTATTTATATTACCCTGCTGCTCTGTGACATGCTGTCAGAGAGCGCTCCGAACAGGGCACGGACCTCATTAGTTATCAGCAACTCCGGCTTCCCGCAGGAAGCCACAGCGATACTCAAAGCTGGATGCAGTCCAACTGTGTCAAACCTGTGCTCCTCAGGTGGATCCCTTTCCCCGCCGCTCCTTAGCTGAAAGCACGAGGCCTTTGCGGCAACGTTTTCATTCCAAAGTGAACTCCAGCGAATATTCATCCCCACGCTTAGCACTGTCACTGGAAAGGGGCTTTCCGGCTTTGATTGGCATCTGTCTGAATCCAGCCCGTCCTCCGTTTGCTAACCTGACAGCACTTCTTTCTATACTGATGATTCGTAGACACGTATGGGAACATAACAAAAGGAAAATCACGCAGGTTTCTTTAAAAAACACTATGCAACTAATTAATAAAACAATCCTATTGTAAAGGCTTCAGCTCTCTTTCTTTGTTTTAAATAGAATAGCAGAGTGCTGCATTTCAAATGGAAGGGCATCCAGCTGTAACAGGAGCTTGCTTTCAACACATGGATGCTGCCTTCCTCCCACCTGAGGCGCACCACCCCTTTCAAATTTTTGATTTCCCAGTAAAGAGAAATATTTGGATTTATACAGATTAGGGATAAAGAAATAGCACTGCTGGGGAAGTAGGGAAAATGATGCTATTTAAATTTACACACACACCCCTTTCTAAATGCTACATGGCAATTCCTAAACAAAGAAATCGAATTTCACTCCTCCTTCCCTGACTCATATCATAACAATCCAAGCAACCTTTTAAACAAGATCTGATTCACCATCAGATTCCCTGCATTCTTTCCCAGAATAGGGAACCAAATGGCCTTTAAGTATTCCCCAGAGTTCATCAAACTGTATCTATTGCTGGCCAAGCTTAATCTAAGTTTCAGCAACTATTACTTTCTCAGAAAGCAAACAAAAAAGCCTTTTTTTCCCCATCAATAGCAGATGAATTGCATATTTATTTGTTAAAAATTACTAATGTGCATGTTCAGGTGAGAGAAAATACTCAGTCTTCATGAAAGATGTTAAATACTCATAAATGCGGATGGTTCAGTTTGGACACACGGCACAGACAGCAACTGCACAAATACGTCTGAATCATCTCAAAAGTAACCCTAATTATTTGCCTATCAGCTAATTTTAACCACTGGTTACACTTAGCTCATCTGCTGAGTGTACATAACTAACGTTTATGTAGATAGTAACTTTAACTATACAGAGGCAAGAGGCAAATTAATATAAAAACACATGGAAGATAATGAACTTACATTCAGCTCAATAAAGAACTAAAGGCACGCGGAGGAAATCTGTATATGATCAATCCATGCACGCAGTAGTTCCACGTACCTTAATGTCACAGAAATAACTTCAAACTGTATAGGGCAAAATTATGGCTTTACTGACATCAACAGGAATTTTGCAATCTACATCCATGCATTTCCGCCATAGTTTAAAAGACACAGGATTAAATGATTCAATACTTGCTGGAAATCAGATCCTGAGCAAGTCATTGTGCCTGGCTTGGTGCAGAGTGGTACTCTTGTGTATAGTGCCGACCGATTAGCTAAGGCAAAGATAACCATATGACGTGCCAAAGGTCACAGTTGCTAGCAGTTTATAAAAGGACTTTATAAATTTAGGTTTGAAGTAGAGTTTATATTTTTGAAAAGCTTAGTGCTTTTTTATTTGGATGCCATGCAGATTAATATTCAATCATTTGTAATTCTGCAATTACAGAATGTCCTACTAGTTATTAACATACGTCGTATTGGGAAAGTATAATACTGCTGTATGGTACCAATAATAATGCTAGCACACAGAAATAAGGCAAAACACATATCAACAGGTAAAACATATCACACGCTACTCCCATCAAAACCAACGGAATGCCAGTGTACTCTCCTACAAAAGATGTCAGCCTGAACAGCTGTCAAAAATTCATTGAAGCTGAGATACAGAAATTTAAGTGTCTTCAATTGACCGTAGTCTGAAGACAGAATGGTCTATCCTACATGTACTGTAATAAATTAATGCATCTAGCTCCTATAGAAAACTAGCTGTGCCCAGTCCTACAAGTATTTTTTTTACTATTTGTAGCACAACTGGACTGTCCAGAAATATTTACATGCAAAAACATCTGCAGGATAAGAATAAGAGAGATCTACAAAGTTTTATGAAGCCCTAAAGGGTGACATTTACAAAAGACTAAGAGCCTTGTACTAAGTATTGGGCAAACTACTGTTCTGTCCTATCTATCACTACCGGTGTCACCTGTGGCAGAGGTTATACCAGTGTCTTGGGTACTAAACCATATAACCATTTAACGTCTGCCTGCATTACAAGTATGTCTGTCCTACATTGATAACAGCAGTGAACACACAGGACAAAAAATTATAGAAAGTGATTTGGCTGTCTTGCATCATGTTAGAGGTGCACACACATTAGTATACATAATACTACCCCTGCCATTATTTGTTCCCCTACGGGTATTATCAGAGAAAACCCTCAGGAAACATAAACTGTATTGCTTTATCATTACTAGAGATGCTGTTTCCATGCCAAACTTTCTGTCTAAGGATGTCTGTTTCATAAGCTTCTGTCATACAGAATCCATAATAATATGGGGTTTGTTTCTTGATTGGAGCTTCCAAGTACTATGCTAATATGTATACGTATATGATGCATGCACTGCTGCTGTTTAAGGTCTATATAGAGAAACGCTCAGTCACCTGGTCTGAGATACTGCATCATTCACAGAAGTTAAATTGAATTGTATACAATAAATTCAGCCATATTAAAAATTATATTCAGGAATGCATCAGAGAGAGAATAAATGATGCAATAGACTCCTTTCTGTACATAATTGCTATGACTTTTTGAAATTCTTTTACCACCAGACAAAAATCAGGGATGACAGACCATTTCCATGCAGCTTTAGAATTATTTTGCCCATAGCATGATAACAGAAAAGGCCAAGCTTAATTTCATTAAAAGATCTGACCTAAGACAAAAGTGGACATAAGTCATCATCACAGTACTTTGGAGTAGGTTGGCAACAAAGATGTCATATATAGCAGCCTTTAAAACTATCCACAAATCTTCTACTGAAAGAAGACTTTGAAAATCAAGTAAGAAAATTCAGAATCATAGAATCATTGAACCATAGAACCATAGAATAGTTTGGGTTGGAAGGGTCCTTTAAAGGTCACCTAGTCCAACCCCCCTGCAGTGAGCAGGGACATCTTCAACCAGATCAGGTTGCTCAGAGCCCCGACCAACCTGACCTTGAATGTCTCCAGGGAATATGTTGTATCAGAGTCACTTAGTGATAATTCCTTCAGATGAACTAGCTAATGCAGTACTTCACCCAAAAATCTGAAAGTCAAAGTCTACGTTTTATTGAGAATCATATTATGACACCATTCCACACTTCTACCTTCTAAGTGAACTTAAAAATGAAAAGGGTTTGGGGTTTTTTTTCTTTTTTAATAATATAACAGTTGCAAAGAAAACAGTTAAGCAATGGAATAAGTACTGCTCAGCTCCCAAGTAATACAGGAGAGAGCTTTTGCTCTTTCATATTTCTCTTCAGTACAAATTTAGAAGCTTAACAGTTCAGAAGCACCACAAAACCTTTTAGAGAATGAATGCACAAGCTACCTAGTTGTACTATCAAGGCATTGTGTATATTTAATCTGAATTTTCCTTACCTTAATTTGTAGGTTAAAGGCTGCGAAGCAGCTGATAGCCTGAATAGACACGCATCTTTACCATAATTCTAATAGCAACTTGTATTCAGACTTTTATTCCGCTCTGATATGTAATAGTAAAAATCAGCACTTACACAGCGTATTACATTTTGAAAGCATTGTCCAAATAATTCTTTATGCCCTTTTGAAGAATTCAAAGATGAAAGAGAAAACTGGCTAAGAATAGAAAAAACAGCCCCTGAAACTCCTGGTTTATTTTTGTAAATAAATAGCTTGGAAGCTTTAATCCAGCCCTAACTTACAACTTTGAAACCATGCGAATTCAAATGATGTCTAGATTTGAGATGCATAGAATGAGCTTTTCTTCTAAAAAAAGTAAGCGTAGCAATGGTAAGGTAGAATGAGCTTTTCTTCTAAAAAAAGTAAGCGTAGCAATGGTAAGGTGGTACATTGGTATGGAGGCAGACAAATAGTGGTGACTTACTTCAGTTGAGAGAAAAATCAGGTGGCCATTAAACTGCTGGTTTTAAAGCTCCTGAGAATATTTTTTACCATATCATTTCAGTATCATTTCAGACTCTCAGAGAACTACACAAGCAATGTAAAATAACAATACTTCACTGTAAATAGCCCTTATTTTTGCATTGATTTTGTTTAGATAGACATTGAGTGCTAAAAAGATTGTGTAATTGCTGCATTCTGAAAATAGACAGCGTTATCAGGCAAGAAAACCTTCATTAGTTCATTATCCAATTTTCCCAGGTGAAAGAAGTGTTGCATGGAGGGTGTGTGTCTGTGTCAAATCACATAGTAACAAACCACAAACCGGAATCTATCTAAATTACTGTTGAATTAGAAGCTCCATTTCACAACAATAAACAAAACTGTGTACCTCATACAGCCTATATTTGCCTATCGTATATTTGTTTAAGGACTTTGGACTAAAACACACTTCCAACACTGCAAGTTTTTTTTAAAAAACAACCAGGTTTATTTTATTACTTTGCAGATATTGTATGGAGGTTTCATTGTAGGTAGGTGGGGGTCGGTCTCTTCTCCCAGGTAACAAGTGATAGGACAAGAGGAAATGGCCTCAAGTTGCGCCAGGGGAGGTTTAGACTGGATATTAGGAAATTTTACTTCACTGAAAGGGTTGTCAAGCATTGGAACAGGCTGCCCAGGGAAGGGGTTGAGTCACCATCCCTGGAGGTATTTAAAAGACGTTTGGATGAGGTGCTTAGGGACATGGTGTAGTGGTGGTCTTGGTAGTGTTAGGTTTATGGTTGGACTCAATGATCTTAAAGGTCTTTTCCAACCTATACGATTCTGTGATTCTGTAATGAAGAACTACTTTATTTTAAGCAGTCTTTGAACGAGTCCTTTTGCAGATGATCCCCGGTTTGCAGGTTATCTATTTGGCCATTAAGAGAGCCTTGAATAAGTTCTATCCAAATACACGTCAAGTGTCAGTAGATGAAATTTTGATCTGATACACCAGAAATGTAAAATTTCAGGTATTGGCGAAATCTCTTAAATTTGGATATGGTTGCTCCCAAAATCACCACAAGATTAAATACAGAGCTAGACACACAAGAAGCATGAGTTTCCTAGCCACACAGGTAACTAGCACAGTCGGTATTTCTCTGGTATGCTGCTGACATTTCCTGTTTGTTAATTTTCAGGAAAAATCCCAGCTAGGAAATAATTCCTGCCCAGTGAAGGTCTGTACCAATTATTGAAATTGCACAGCATAAAAGACACAGGATCAGCCAGCGATTCCTCTTTCTGCAGTGAAACAATGCCTTAGCAATAGGAAACATCCAAACGCTACCTCAAAAACATCTCTTTGCGCACGATACTTTTACCATAGCTTTTGGGTTCAAAGAATAACTTTTGGCTAATACCTGACTTTCAATTCTCAGAGGCAGATGCTTCTGCAATCTCTCCATGTCGTGGAAGTTATTACTAGGTTTTCATTGCCAGAGACAAGGTATGTCCTTTGCAGCTTTACCAAAGTTACGTACAAAATCCACTCGTCATGTTAGCCTTACATTGGAGTTTCATTTTGAATAATTAGCTAAAGAAAAAACCTCTTATTAAGTCAAAATCATAAAAGCTGTAAAGTCAAACAACCAAAATAAGAATTCATCTGCATTTTAATATGTAACAACATGTAAGCATAATTCTGCCCTTGTATATCTACATATCCTCAATGACACGTGTTTCCAGCAGAAAAAATAATGGTTGATTTTGTAACCAACAACGGGATCACAATGAAGATGTATAAGGAAAACAATTTAAGGCCATAAGGCAGTTTCAATATCTTGCATTTCCTAGTTTTCAAGTGTTTAGCTTTATAATCAGATAACTTACTTTTAACTTAGATCTTTTTTAAAGACTGATCAGCACTTTATTCTATAAACAGATTATTCCCACGGAGAGTAATGGGACAAATGTAGAGTAGAATACTATTCACTAAAAATAAATAGAGCTCCAGGTAATTAGATATGTGGAACAAAATATTTAATCGCTGATGTTTAACCTGTGCTTGCAAAGCTGAAAGCATCACTACTGAACACATAAAGTGTTTGTAGAAGTATGGATATCTGTAAGAATAACTGAGCGTTTTTGTGCAACACTACCTTGCAGGCCATAAAAGTATTTTATTCTATGAATAAATGGAGTTATGAAAGGAAAATCACTCTCAGCAAAATATCTGCAAGCAAAGTATTGTTCTAGACATCCACCACAATATTCTTTACAGGCATTTGTTAATTGTATCTCTCACCATTTATGCAATGAAGTGGTAGGTGCTTTTAATCCTAATTTTGCAGACTGGGAGAGTGTATCTATACTAGGAACATTTACGTAGCAGATAATTAAAGATACTGGCCAAATGCTTCTAATAGCAAAGCAGCTATCACATCAGAATTTCACTTCATGTCCCCGTAAAGTACCAACATCATCTGTCAGAGTAAACCCACCTTCACTAGAAAAAAATATAAAGTTTGTCTGTAAATTTCTTGCTGATTTTAAACCTAATTACCTGAAAAATCAAGATTTCATACCAGAACGTGAACAAATTATTCGGTTGTGCATAATGAGGGGTTAAAATAAATGACTTCTATCATTCCTACCATTCCAAATTGCAGTGCTGAGCTCTAGAACTAATTGCTTAAGCAAAAAAAAAAAAAACCACAGAAAAGTAAATTTGTGAAAGCCACTTACAGTTATCCTGCACATTACTAGACATTGCAGTATTTTGAAAAGGGAAGTATTTCTTCCTTACAATTCCATACTTATATAAAATTGTGTTTGTTCCTAATCTTGGGGAACATTTTTCAATGCCTTCCGGCACACTGAGAAGTTCTTTTTTACATGGACACTTGCTCAGTGGGGCACGGACAATGAAGTGGTGTCTGAGCTTATCATTTAAAAGGAAGACAAATGACCACATCTGATATCACGCATGGTTTCTTTGTGATATCTTACTATTCCCCTCTGTATAGCCTAATACGATCATGTATTACATTTTATTTTATATAATTTTTACAATCAGGCCTTGACAGTGATGACTCATTCCGTTGCGATGAAACCTGTATGTGTTTAATCAGAAATTATTTTATGTGGATTCATCCTTGCACTCAGGATTTAAATGATACAGGACTGCTACTCATTTTGCTGAAATTACACTGGTGCAAAGAAGGATGAAATTGGGTACCTAATCATTTCCAAAGACATTTAGAGTATATCCTGAGACATACTCTTAGTCATGCAACAAACCAATTAATCCTTCAGGTATTTCTAATCAGTCAAAAATGACTGTAAGGACCAGATTCTGTTTTCAGTCACCACCAAGCTTTTCACCATGTGCATAGTATAGTGAAATCTCCTTAAGACATGTTCCTGCACATATTAGTGAGCCTCTCCCAGCTTATATATCTACCCACATAATCTAAAATATATTCACAAGAGATAAAGGTCTAATCCAAGAAGATGCTAAGGCAAGAAAAGTGGCTTGGTAAATAGCAAAAAAAATTGCTAAGGACTACACTTCTGTTGTCACTGTTTGGGGCAAGCCAAAATAATTGCAATGAAAACTATGTTACTCCTGCTTGAAATCTTAACATCCTTGGTGATTATCAGGTAATTAGTGATTGCTAATGATCATCTTAGGCATGCTACTAGTCCATAAATGGAAATAAGTTGATGCCGGACCACCTAAATAGCACTAATTATGTACTTTTATGACCATCTTTCTTACAGAAGCAGGACACCTTGCAATATGCAACATATTTATTCAAGCAGGATGACAATCAGGCTGTCATTCCCATTTTAGAAATGGGAACAGAAGGAATAGAACCAGCAGTAGCCAGTGCTGCAAAAGAAGCGGGTAGCAGATCAGGTTAATGAACTCAAGTGTCATGAGCTCTTGGCTAGTATTGTACGCACATATTGCCTCTGTTTTAATTAGAAAGTACAAAATATTCACAGTACAAATTTCAGATAAACCGGGCATCTACAGCTCCAAGTGATTTCAACAGTGAGAACAACGATTTGCAATGTGGCAAAGGAGTGCAACTAGCACGCAGCACTGGCATGAATCAGATATGTTGGCTTCCTTTCACGATACTGTCTGCAGATTTTTGCTGACTCCTGTTAGTTTCTAAAAATGCCGTTAAGCTTATGTTTTACAATCTGTGTACATCCAAGAAGTACAGATCATGGGGATTAACTTCTTCTAACTCCCCAGAACTCAAGTTTCCAAAAGAAGCAGATATGATGGTACCTTTTCTACAAAGATTCTATTTAAAAAAAAAAAAAAAATTGAGAACCAGGTAAACCAGAGGTATTATCTATCCAGGAAAGGTTTGGTCATGCAAGTTTCTGAGGTAAGGTGGGAATATAGCAAACACACATCTTAATAAACAAGGCTTAACAGCTTAACAACACTTTTCAACTACAGTGGGCTTTAGAGGCATCAGCTAACAAATTAATCTTGACAATAAACCCTTGCCTGACTAAATGGTAAGATACTGCAGTTCCCTACTTTACTGAGAGAAATTAGTGTGGAAAACTAAGGTACAAAATTTAAGAAATAATGCACAGCAGATAAAGGGAGGCAGATAGTAATAGAGAGAAACATATAAGGATAAAGAGCTCAGCCAAGATATACACAATTTTTTTTCCCCAAAATTGGTGTCACTGAATTCATTTATGAGAGAAGTTTCAGATCAAGAAATACTTGCTCCATTAGGAAATACACACAGAGCTGCATCCATCCTAATGAAGGATAACTTTCCACAGAAGATGATGGTACGAGAAAGCTCATTGCCCACTTCACTCAATTTCCATCTTTTCTTGCCATGCATTCCTACATGTATGTCTCTTCACTTCAACCTGTCTTTGGAAAAAAATCTAACAGACTTGTGACATCCATATATAAAAAGAATAAAATTACATATGAGGCTAACGGAAAATATGGACCTTCAATAATTTCTGCAGGAAGTATTCTAAATACTTACCGAAGGATGGTATACTATGTATTATATTTTATTCGAATTCAATCTACTAAAAGAAATCAGCCATGTACTGTAAAAAAGCAACATCTGCATTAACATCTGCATGTGAAACCACTACATTTCTGGATTAAACTCACAAACCAGAGTATTAACATATCTCATAGGGCAGAGCACTGCCCAAGCAAAGAGTATTGCCTCCAAGTATAGGGCTGTATTTAGGATCCACAAGACCTCTACCAAATAGACTATTGAAATCCACACTGGGGGAAAATGCTTACTGTGAGGGTTCGTTCAGCCGTTTACAAGATAAACCTTTTTTCCCACTAGTCCACATCAGAATATCATAAATCAAAACTTGCCTTTTAATGGACTGTTGAACTTATCCCTCAACATTTTGACTAGTCTAATGGGATATCGGATCTACTTGTGCCAGAGTGAGTTATTCACCTGTAAGAGTGGGGGAAGGAACAGTAAAAGCCCTAACATTGTAATTCATACTTCTAGTCATCTCTCTTTCATTACTCTCCTCCTTCCTGCGGTATCGATAAACACGATTCTTCCAGCTCAGAGTGCAAAATGTTTCACTTCATAATCTTTGACAGAACAGCCCCTGTGACTCAGTTTCCTCCTATGGAAAAGGTTTCAATTTCTAATCAAGAGTCAATACAAGCCAAGTGTGGCAAATTTCTACTCATTCCAGGAATGAAGAAAACTTCCCTTTTACCAGTTTGTTTAAGACTACGTTAGTGCAGAAAGAAAAATGCAGCACGACATTAAAAGTGACAATTGAGAAAAATGGCATGCCTTGATTTAGGCCTTAGTCCTGCCACCCTTACCCAGAGAACTTATATAACTTTATTTTTATGCCTACTTGAAAGAAGATTTAGTCCATGCTTAGCAAAATATAATAAAAATCCCAGTAAAGATAAGGGAGACAGAGATTATATCGCTGGGGAACGTTTTAAGCTTTTTGATCAGTCTAGTGGGGAGTTGCACAGAGGAAACAGGAGCACTTGAGTTAGAAAGTTGTTTAGATGAACCAAGTTTAGCCTTTCTCCTTTACATAAAAATTAACATAAGTTATCATCTGTTTGCTACAAAAACTAGATTGTGGACTCAGCGACTCCTTCGTGTTCTTATTTACTTCACCAATCGGGTCAAAAGTGAATCGGAATTTATTATAATGGATAAATTTGAGAGTCTTTCCTCATAGACTTCAACCAAAGCTTATATGCATGAGGGCTGAAAAAAGGACCACTGATCCAATATATACCTCCATGTTAAAGATAAGGATTGTTGTGCAAAAAATTTTTCTTAGCCCATATAAGCCATAGGACACATTCTTTAAAAAAATCCTCTCCTTTCTGCATTCCTGACTCAACATTCATGGCTCTGGAGAAACAGAGGAAATTTCAAAAAATGAAAAATGCTTAAATCACTATGTAGAAAATCTGTTACAAAGTCAGACTATAGTTCTTGTCCTGACCAACTCTCAAATGAGAGAGAGTGAGAATGTAATTTAAAAAGAGGGTGAAAAATCCAATAAAACATTTTTTATAATAGTCAGCATTATTATAACTTCACATTCATATTCTATGGGTATTTTAGGCCTGCCTCAGATTTTAAAAAAAGTCTGATTTTGAATTACTGTAATTAACTGCAAAAGCTTGCTGATTTGTTGATGCAAAATAATGTCAATCTTTTTCATAAACTTGTTAGAATCTTTGTAAATAAATAGCAAAAATTATACAAGGAACAGAAATTCGGCTCTTTGTCATCGGTTTGCTGTTGGCGTGCAGCGAAAGGTGTTGTAAGGAGGGACATAAGCGAAAAACCGTGGTCCTTTCCCTAACAACATTAGTGTAACATTACCAAACAGTGAGCCATCTATTGTCACAGTGTGCTTGTGAAAGAGGGAGTATATTTTACATTTCACCCTGAAAACTTACTAAGTCTGGGAGGAAGGAAGGTGTGAAACGTTGAGTTTGCTTAGAAGCAGAGTAGGTCAAAAAATAGTTTGGAAAGCACTGGAGAAGGAAAAGACAAATCACTCTTGAGCTGAATAGCTGCAGGCATATGCCATTAATTTTTAGCTATTAAAAAGTGCTGAGGCATATTTTGAAAATCTTCACTCTTACGCTGAATTTTTTTCCTGAGAATATCAACAGAACTTTTTACTTTCAGCAGCATAGTCTGACCCTAAATTGAGAATACCCAACCCACGAACATCACTGAAGTATAAATTCAGTTGAAACTGATTTCACTGTCAGTGTTACATATTCGCACCTTAAACGTGAGCCACTCCTGCATCACTACTGTGTGCATTACACAGTAGTGCTTGACATAAAAATCATATCCTGCAAACAATATTGATTCCAGTTCTCTTTTACTATTGGAAATTAGGAAGGAAAGAAGAATCGCAACACTCTGTAATAGCAATGACCAATTGGCTATAGTAAGCAATGGCACAATTGATGCAAACCCCAGCTTTTGGTCCGATACTACAGAACAGAACATTACCTAAAATACGTTTGAGAAAAGTTGAGTGGGATCAGGCTATTTAATAGATGCAACAAGAGAAATAATTCAGAGCTGCAGTCTCAAATGCAAATCATTTAAGCATTCATTGATACCTGTCTTGCAGCAGCTGTAGATGGAATGAAAAAGCTGATGCAGGAATGGGCTAAGAGTGATCTAAGACACAACACACACGCGCTGCCCAGGGGTGGGGACAGAAATGCAGTTATTATTTTGTACTTAAGTTCTGTGTATTTTCAAGGTGCTAGATACGTTTTACCTGGACACCAAGGACACTGAGCTGTCATTTCATCTTTCAAGAAGTCTGATTCAGCATTCATAAAAGACATAAATAAAGTATGGCATCTGGCTTTACCAAATTATAGCTATGGCCCAACAGTTTTATTCCAGTGTTATGTTCTGGTAAATCTTTTCTTCTGTTAAAGCAGATACTTTAACAAGGCACTAGAAAACAACATTTTCTGTAGACCATAATATCAGCTTTTGTCACTAAGGTCTTATAAGCACTCTAAGCACAATATGCATCCCAAGCATACAGCGATCAAAAGCTCCTGTATGGCTGCAAAGAAGTACAAAACAGTCTGGGGCCCAATTCTGCTTCTACTATGTTCAACAACAGAGAGAATGAGTCATTTTTCTCTTACGCTACTAAAATGCTCCTGAACTGCAACCCCTGTCTCGCCGAGGTTTAAGTCAAACATTGGTCTAGAAGATAACACTACCTTGGGTAAAGGATTCTCGCAGAAGGGAAGAATAAAGGCATAAGCATGTCAGATCACAGTTATCAGTGGGCAACTATAGTCTATTTTGTTTCTTTGTTACAAAAGATTAAAGTAATAATAATTTGACCGTGCTTCCATCAATTTAAAATGCTCTGCTAGATAAATATTTTTAAGATCTGTACAACAGGCCTTCTATTTAACAATGAATACATTTCAGACTAATGTGCTGCCAAGCTCCAGCTCTCTTTCTAGCAGCTGAATTCTTGGATAAAATCATTTTGCAGGGTATGAGCAATGCAGTTCTGAAAATAGCATCACTGCAAAATGAAAGATGGCAAGAACCTCTACAATGCTGATTTATTTCAATGAAATTTCGTCTCCTATAATCGGTATCTATTTTGACATTCTCAGCTGAATTTTCATACTTAATAAAATGTCAATCTATAGAATTTGTTAATTTTGAGGCCCCAGCATAAATGTTTAATAGGGAAAGAAAAGAAGAAAAACAGAATAGAAAAAAATACCCATTCACAATTTACATCATAAGATATGTAAAAGAGGAAAACGCTTTGTGGATCCAAATAATTTGCATTTATCACCACCACATGTACAAAGACACTCACAGAAAGAAACCAACACCAATCAACAAGCTGTTTCGCACTTATCTTTAAGTACGTTTCTACTAGAAGAATGGGTTGGAGCGATACCTTTTAAAATATTGGTGGATTTGTACATCTTGTGTAATGCTCAGTATTCAGACATGCGCTGCTGAGAAAACACTAAGAGGTGATATTGCACTTCTCTGGTTCTAAGTAGATTACATCTTTTGACTTTCTTTCCAATTCACTGATATGAAGGTACACTTCAGTAGATTGTTTTTTTCTTAATAATGAAGATTTTTAAACAGATTGGAAAATACAATTTTCAAATGAAGAGCCTGACATTTTACAATCCATTGATGCAGCTGTCTTTTCTAATTAACATCAGCAATAAAATTGGCATTCTTCTATCACAGATTTTATGCTAAAAATGAGATTATAGGTATATGAGAGGTGTCAAAATCCCTAAATCTGACAGTAGAAACAGATGAAAAGAACACATCATAAATACCTTTATCTACATTAGGTCACTGATTTTATATAGAAAGCGACGCTGTGTACCAAGCCCAGCTACATTCTCAGCAAGACCTACACTCGTTAGGTCCATGTGCAGAAACCAAAAATACGAATGTCCCAGTTGTGCAAACCCTAATTCATATGACTCATATAGACTTCCCTGACTTGTCCTAATGACACCGAAACAGTAAGGATGATTCATGCAAATAAAAAATGGGAATACACAACTTCTTTTCTAAAAATTTCCTGCCTGCATACATATATATGTATGTGTGTTCATAGGTACATTATTTTTATCCTCAGGTGTTTTACACCAACTTATCTAAGTAGCAGATCTGTCTTGAGTATAACGTATAATTTAATCTCTACATACAGAACAGGTGACTGAGGAGTAAAAAAGGATAAAAGATAAAGGAAAGAGAGAAAATTAGTGGGGGAGGAAAATTAGAGAAACTAAAATAAAAATAGACATTAAGCTATATCCAGAATGATGTAATTACAGAAGGAGTCCCATTGATGTTGAAAGGCGTCATCTGTAGGTTTATCAAAATTAAAATACATTTTGTTTTGTTGGTTGTTTTTTCTTTTTTAACCAGTACACACAGGCTTATCAGCAGAAAGCAGTAGGTACATCTTTATATCATAAATTAGTCATTATCAGTAAAAATATCAGCACTGCTAAGACACACTGTATCAAAAGTATACTTAAGAATTACAACATATTTTTAAACTCAAGACTATCTGTTTTGATGCAGTATAGATAAAAGAACTGAAATAAAGTGAGTCCTATGCTACCTTTATCAGGAAACATACAAACTACCTTTACTTAATAGTATTTTTTTCTCAAGTCTGTATAGATGTGGATGATAAATAAATATATATGGCTACAAAGAAAGAAGTGCTTTGCGTACTGTGTTAGCAGTAGCGTGGTTATAGTGACAGGAGTACTATATGCAACAATATTCTTATATAAGTGCAAAATATCTGCTATGCTGTGTGTATAATTGAAGTATTTGGAGTTGCTATGTTAAAAGTAAGAGCATGTAATAGATCCCTAATACAACATATAATAGATCACTAATACATGATACAATGAAAATGATACATTTTAATGAAACCTAATATGTATCGATCAGTAGCTAAGCCTTACAGCTGAACATTAAGACATAATTACCACTATACTTAAATAGTTCATTAAAGAAAAGTCTTCAATATTTGCGGTGAAATATTCCAACACAGGAAGCAACAAATGCGATTATACCAGCTGCTCAGATTTTCAATGAAAAATTAAGGGTCCCATTTCATACAGCACTACCCTTCACTTGAAATTCTCTATACATCGCTGGGTAAATGTATCAGAGCTTTTTTGCCTTGTCAGAGAAGTAAAATTAATCAAATGACTGAGATTCTATGAAACAGGTATTGCTTAAACCTTCAGCATTTTTTGCTAAAAATGTTTCATACTTGTATACTACTGTATTGGTGATAAGGACTTCTGAATGTTTTAGTAAAAGCACATGTTAAAATATTTACTGATACAGAAGAAACAGATGACTGAAGGAAAAGTGAGTGTACAATAATGAGTTGTTGATGAAATCATGAACTATATAGCCCTGAATATGCACATTTCATACAACAGCTGGGAAATACTGCTTCCTCAGACCAACTTTTTAACTAAGAGAAAAAGAGACTGAAAATAATGGGGAGAAAGCAGGTAGCTAACAACGTACTATCAGCAAACCTTCAGTTCTTCAATTATTAATATCCTTTTTTCCTTTATTCTCTTTCCCTGTGTTTTTTTCCTATTTTTAATACTCTTAAAATACAAAATCTTTCACATGACGGGCATGTGCGTCACTTCTCTCTGTTCTTCCCCATTTGTAATCTATAGTGGGAAACAAAACACCGCTGTCACGTCTTAAAAAGGAATCCAAAAATTGTTTTCTCTTTCACCTGCTACATCTTTACTTTTTGCAAAGCAGCTCTCCCTGCATCAACCTGTTGTGCTGTCTTCTAAATGAACTAAGCCTTATTTCCACTTTGATTTAATTTCAAAGGGGAAACATTACTATGAAGGATGGACAGGAGCTATAGATTGTTTCTACAATATTTCAATGGAATAATAATGCGAAAAAAGAAAGCCAACAGCAAGTAGATTGTGGAGAACATGGAAATGTTATTGACTAACATCATACTCTGAATTGCTTAATCATAGGTATAGTTATAATTAAAGTTATATTATATAATATGTTTCCCTATTGACAATTTCTATTATCATGACTGGCAGTAAAGGTAAATTCTGAAGGGAATTAGCAAACATGGACAGAGGGACAAAAACAGTTTTAAGGAAATATTACGTAATGTTATGCTAAAAAGTGATCTAGACTTCTATTTGAAAATATACAATATTCTTTTTACATGGTATTATTTTAATTTCTAGGTTCCATATTTCTTTCTTTTTTTAAACTAGAGAAATCTATGCAGAAGATAAATTGTAATTAGTTGTGTATGATAACCTTATCAGCTCAATAAGAAACAGCATATACAGGAGCTCAAACACAAGAAAGCAGTGACTTAAAAAGCCCTGGCTTTATATTTTGTCACTCTTGCTTATACATGGCACATCATTATAAACTGCAACACGAGAATATTTTAAAAGATAATCTTCCCTTTAATGAAAGGCTATATTTATTCAACTTAGAAGATATTAAGTGGTTATTTTATACTTATCTTTGTCCTTTCTTTCATTTAACAGTGCGAGCATCCCTTTGAGTCTTTCATAATGGAACCGATACTCAGAACTGAATCCAATTATAACAACCTACCAGCAGTACTAATTGGTGAAAATGCATCGCTGGTAATAGCTGTAAACTCATCCTTCTGCACAGGATGATCGAGGGCAATAAATTCTACCCAGCGTTAAACAATAGGGAAGACTCCCATTAGCACTGGTTTTCTTATGTAAAATGCATTAAAGTGAGTCATCCACTTAAAAGTTACCTACTGGTAGCTTTAACCCAGATTCAGGGACTAAGGTAAGTGCTTCTAAAAAAAAGAATATAAAAATAATAAGGTGAGGAAGGGAGAAGAAAAAGGAAGAACACACGGTCATTAGTCCATAGTGTTTTGTTGTGGGGTTTTTTTTTCAATCTGTAGGCGAATCTCAAATATGATGTATTGGCTTATTTTTGCCTTTCTTTTATTGCATGCTTTCATAATGTGATCTTTGCACTGCTCTGGGCAGCACTTTCATGCTAATAAGTACGCAGTGCTTTAAAGATTTCCATCTTACGGCCACGCAAAACACAAAGCTGCTTGCACCGAGAGCATCCACCAGCTCTCGCAAAGGTGATTTTTGAGAAGTAACGATTTGGAAGGCCAACGCTGAAGAAAACAGTTCTTTAGTTGTGTTGCTTTAAGCGTGCCAAAACCCCTCCGGTGTGGCACACGCGTGCGCACACACGACACCCCACCAGCAACCGCGGGCAGCAAACAAACCCTGCAACTGTCAAAATAGTCGTGGTGTGCACTGGAACGCGTCCAGGGAGGAGCGAGCCCGAGCACAGGCTCACAACTCGAAGCGGTGCTCGCCTGCCTGTTTCCCATGCCTGCCGCAGAAAGGCGAGAAAATCTGTCCTTTGCGTGGAATTTTAATACAATTGCGAAAGTTTTAGGCTTTTAAAAATAGCGTTAAAACTCCAGCCAGGCTGAAATAACCTTTGTGGGAGGAGGGGGCGGGCTCTGTGTAACTCGAAACTTTCCTGTCAGCACGGCCGAACTGCCGGGGGTTATATTTAGAGCTGGGATCGGCTCCGGAGCGGGGCTGGGAGGCGAAGCCTTTCCCTCAAAAGTACAGCCGCCGGCCGTGACCGGGGCACGCTCCCCTCCTCCCGGCCACCGCCCCGGAGGGACCCTCTGCTACCGTGACTCTTGCCCAAGCCAAAGCAGCCGAAACCCTGCAATTTTGCCTCGCCGCCACTTTCCGCCCGGACTTACTTTATTTCCCTTCGTATTTTCGCCGGAGCCGCGCTCTCCCCGGCGCAGAGGTGCACCCCGGCCCCGGCTTGCCCCCCGCCCCGGGCCCCGCGGGGACTTACGTGGTGGCAGAAGGAAAAGGTCCCTCCGAGGAGTGGTTCATCACCAGGGACTGGAAAAGTGTCAGGCTAAAGACTAGCAGCCAGCCAGCAGCCATCTTCCTGATCGAAGATCGATCCCCCTTCCCCAAGTCGGCGAGACGGCAATAATAATAAATTCAATTATTGTGTGTGTGGTGGTGTGGGGGGGCTGTTGTTTTTTAAAGCCTCCTCCGCTCCCCCCCCGCCCCCTCGCAGGAGGCGCAGCCCAGAGATGTGCGGAGAAGCGGGAGCGCGGCCGAGGGTGGGAAGGAGGAGGAGAAACGATGGAGATCTGTGGGTGGAGAGGGGGAAGAGGAGAAATAGAGAAGAGAGAGAGAGATACTCTACTCTCTGCTACTCTAGCAGCAGCTCCGGCTTCATCTGATCCGCCGCCATCAGGGCTACTTTTGTAACAGATCTCCGCTCACTCTGTGTGTGTGCGTGTGCGTGTGCGTCCTTCCCTGATTTATTCCCGATTGCAGAGCAGAAAGAGGAGGAGGAGGTGGAGGAGGAGGAGAGAGAGAGAGGCAGGCGGGGTGGGGGCTCCTGAAGGGCGAGGAGGAAAGAAGGGGAGAGAGTTGGAGACGGGCAGATCGCTGCCGGCTCCTGCCTTCCCTGCCGGCAGCGGGGGAAAGTCGGGGCGGGGAGCGGGGGAGGGCGCCGGGCCCTGTGGCGGCCGCGCTCCTTACAAGGCAGCCGAGGAACTCCCCGGGCCGGGCTGGGCTGGGGCTGGGCTGAGCCGGGCCGCCCCCGGCGCCCCGGGAGCCGCGCTCCCGCCCCACGCCGCCCGCCGTGGGGCTGCGCGCCGTGCCGTGCCGTGCGGTGCCGTGCCGCGCCGCGCCGCACCGCCCAGCCACCCGGACGCTATTTTTAAAACCGCTTCGTGCCTGATTTTAATTCCTCCCCCCCTCCTCCCCTTTAAGCAGCAGCCTCACACAGCCCGTGTGCCAGCAGGCTGGGCTGCATTTGTCTATATGGATTGCTATATGTATATGGAAATGTGGCTCGTTCCGCTGCTGGCTGTAGAAGCGCTCCCCAGCGCGGAGGGGCGAGCGCGGTGCGGGGCCGCCCGCGCAGCCACCGCGCCCCCGCGGAGCGTTGCCCCGCGGAGCGGAGCTGGCCCGGCGGGGCAGCGCGGCCACCCCCGCCCTCCGCAGGGTCCCGGCCCCGGCAGGTCCCCGAAGCACTTCTGGGAAGCGGGCCCCGGGGGGCTCGGCCGGGAGTCCTCAGGCTTCATCCCCGCCCCAGCCGCGTCTCTAACCTATGAATTTCAGATTCCTTGCAAAATTCAGAGGACAAGTTCCCTCTCCCGTCCTTTGGTTTACCCGTGTTCACGTATACCAGTCTCTGTGGCAACTATACATTCTCCGTACAAATGGAGAAAGTAATCCGGGGAAATATTTCTTGGCTTATTTACTAAAGCAGTTAAAAGTTCAGTGACAATTTTGATCTTCTTTGCGATCTGTGGGTTCTTATTTTTGTTTGCTTGTTTTTCTTTCTGTATACATGTTTATATATTTTTATTTATTTCATTAAATATAATTATGTAATTATATTTATATTTTTGTATATGTATTTAGTCCAACAGGTGACAATGCAAGAGCAGACCCAGTATTCCTGTTGTTTTCACATCCTTTGTATTTCAGGGTCACATCACCTTGAATGTATTAACTCACAACAATGTCTATAAACCAGAAAAGTACTCACTCTATTTTAAAGGTGGCAAAAGGACCAAAGCCGAGATCCACAAATGAAGAATTGAGTGTTCACATTGCCCAGGCTCCAAGCCAGCATGATATTTCAGTTGCAATCTGTAAAGCATGCAGTCACTCATCTACATTGTTTCTGGATTGGAGCTGGCACTTTGGAGCTGGTGGGAAGAACTCCCAGTTGTCTTCACCTATCCACCTACCTGTAGGTACGTAGGATTCAGGGTTTGGATGCAAGTCCAAAATAGCAATTTCTAAAATGATACTGAAGCCTGTAGACTCAGACAGGCTGAAAAGTACTTACAGGCCAGCTTCTGTAGGTCTCCATAGGCTCTACAGTTTTGCCACATGAGTGGCAACACTTCAGATACTCAGCACCTCTGCTTTCCTACAGGGATGTAGAGACACCGATGGTCTCTGCTGCAAGGTGCAACGGGTAACTGCAAGGTGCAAGGTGCAACGGGTCTCTGCTGCAAGGTGCAACGGGCATGTGGCACAGAGGTACTGCTTCACGTAGGATGTATCGAGATGAGATCCAGGGCAGAGAGAAGATGTTGGGAGTGGAGTAAAGTTTAGGAGAAATGCACAGAGGAAAGAGGCTGGAAATGTGGAGTAGTTCAGGTTGCACAAGGCCATGACAAATTTACTTCTTAGAGTGTAATTTAAGACATCGCCTCACTCGTGGGGCCCCACACTGTTTAAGGGTAGCATTATCCAGTATCAAGAGGACATCAATTCAGTTATGAACATGAGTATTTTCAAAAAAACACTGGTTCTGCTCCTTGATAGGACTCTGAAGGTCGGCACGAGTTCATGCCTAAACTCTGCTGAGATCCACAAACTAGACATTCTTCTGTTAGTTGTGCCTCAAAACACCTACAGCCTCGCAGTGG
Organism: Mycteria americana; assembly: GCF_035582795.1. Lineage (NCBI taxonomy): Eukaryota > Metazoa > Chordata > Aves > Ciconiiformes > Ciconiidae > Mycteria > Mycteria americana. The sequence goes on along the minus strand of NC_134365.1, from coordinate 11,258,253 downwards.
CCAACACAGTGATGGATAACACTCTGGCAATACAAAAAAGAAGGATGGAAATGCCCTGCCTGGCTCCTTCCCTACCTGAAGGATCCAGCATTCACCCATGTCATCTCTGCTCAACAGGAAGGTGCTCGTGTTCAATTCCCAGCTGTGCTTCCCCCAGAGGCCCACACGCTGCTCACCAAGCCATGGTTGATGAGCTGGGAAAGAGGTGCTCTGCCACTGAAGTGGGCAAGCAGAAAAGGACGCACGTGTTGGTCAGGGCAAGAGAGGGTGCAAATGACTGTGCAAACCCACCTGGGAAATGGTTTCAGTAGGTGAGAATAAGCAAGACCACGCTTCCTCAGACGTACTGTTTCAATATAACGTACAGGAGACAAAGAAAGATCGAAGAATGATAAAGTAAAACAATAAATAGAAAAGTACAGGATTACACGGGAGTGTTTCTTTCATCATTAGTATAATTTTCTATAAGCCTACATTTGTGATGCTGCATCCATCATTTATAGAGCTTCTTAGGGCAATAATTATTGCTACTAATAATTCCAACAACAATAGCACATGGCTAGCCATACAACAGTGCGAGGTCTGGGTGGGTTGGCACCCCACCTAGTACCGTAAGGTCTGTATTGTGGCCGTTTCATCAGTACTAATACACTGTAACGATACCTGAAATGTTAAAAAGATGCTAGAGAAAATAGCACTATTTTTTGATATAGCAATATTTGAAGCATCAAATCTAGTGTGCTATTTACAACTGTGTAATGACTATCTGCAAGGTAATCCTACAGTGAACACCACTTAGGTGCAAGTGAATGCCTGTGGGGCTCACTGAAGCTCAGGGATGAAGGTGAAGAGAAAGGGTGTCTGCATGCCGCTGCAGCGTGGAGGAGAAATACCCAGGTTAGCTCCAAACAAGCTGGTTGAGGTGTTGAGGAGCAGCCAGGGCTGGGAAATGGAGCTCGGCAAAGGCTACTTGTGTGGCATTCATGGGAAGACTCAGATCTGTGATATGCAACTCAAGTTCAGCCTGCAAGCTTTACAGGATTTACAAGCAAGCTTGGACCGGAGCCCAGTTTTGAGAAAAGCTGGAGTCACATAGCAGTTTTCCTTCAAAATTAAGTGAGGCTTGAAGCTGGCTTTTGAGTTTTCGCCTTTTTTTGAATCTGAAATTCAGGAAGCCAATGCCACCATAAAGCATGGGGAAGAAAAGAATGCAGGAGTTACTCCAGGAGTAATGTGTTATTTATTATTTACTCACCCTTTTGTTTCACTTAATTATTTATGGCTTAAAAATGCATTGATATGCCAGGTATTTAATAAAGATGCAGAATGTTTAGAAATGTTGACCTCATGCAACAAACATGTATGGATAATTGTGCTCAAATGAGTTCCCACTAGCTTTGACAGGAAAGTGTGATTGATTTAAAACATAGTACTAGCAGAATTAAATTTCTTGATATTTCTTCATCCTCCCATAATCCAGGAGAAAAAAGCACAAATGTAGTTTCATCATGAAATTTTAAAAAGCCACTAAAGTCTCCTAAGTGATCAATTCCTTTACATCTGATGATTATTCTATTTCCCTATGCAGTCACATTTCAAACAATATTTTAAATACGTGGGTTTTACTTCACAGTAATGTTACACTGCAGATATTCTTATAATTTATCTGTGTTAAGGTTTCTAAAGATCTATTACAGCTGACAAGTCTTCTTTTTTAAGCACTTAAGTATAGACTTGAATGACAAACCACAAAAGTAAATCTTTCTTCATTCTTACTTCACCTCATTCTAAATTTATTGTCTGTCATATCTGACCGAGACCTGTCTGTGAAGGAGCACAGGAATGACAGGGATTGATATAATGAGAGGGGTCTTACAAAAAATTTGCTTTGCACCTACTTGGTGGACTTGGCAGTGTTGGGTTTATGGTTGGACTCAGTCTTAAAGGTCTTTTCCAACCTAAGTGATTCTATGGTTCTATTCTATTCTATGATTCTACTGAAATTACTGGGAATCTTTCAATTGACTGTGGTGGTCCATATGTCTGAAACAAAAATTCCTCTTGCAAAAATACAACATTTATTTTGCATCAAAGGCTTCTTCTCATTTCAGTATATCAGTAACAAGTATTAATTCACAATCAAGCCTTTCTCTTTAATTTCAATTTCTGCATATATTATTTACATTTGCATAAATTATTTACGCTGTCGCAAATCCAGCGTAAGAGACAAAGAGCCGGGCCTTCTGTCTCTTAACCATTTTTCTTAAGAAAAACAGATACTAAGGTAGAACCAGATTCAAAATTTTATTAATCTGATTTTAGTTTGTATGTAAACTCTTTCTTCAGTAATCAGCATTGTCATAAAACTTTTGGGAAACAGTGGCAGTTTAAGACTTAGCATATACAGTGATTGTAGCACGTGTGTGAATAGATGGCATGCAATGACCAAGTGTCTTAAGTGTCTTTTTTTTTTGGTTATATTCAATAAATTGGTAGTGGTGGTTATTCTCGCTGACCCTAATCTGCAGTGTGCTGAGTACATACATTTCACCTCTGTGGCTGGGGTGACAAGTACTTTGCTAGATGGAACCCCAGGTGCCATTCAGTTCAGCCAAAATATGCTTGCTGAAATACTGTAAAAAGTATGACGAGGTCTTAATCAATGCCACAGCGATACCAAAATACCGTTTTGTTCCTGGCATGTAGTATCTTCTTTATGTCTGTGTGTTACGCAGGGCAGGAGGGGGTAATCTTACTGAATAATTCTCATTCTGTTTGCTTGTGCGGGACTGACTAGAGAGCGCAGGCAGCCTGATCTCAATTTCTAATTTCACGGGAAAAAAACCCTCTTATTGAAGTCTGCACCAGATGGAAATGCAAGATCTGGCCCATTGCAAGTGAGCTGAATTGTTTTACATATTTGAATTGGATATCATTTTATATTGTAAAAACTTTGTGAGCTACATCCTGCAGCAAGGTAGTCAACACTGTTTTGTTCTTACCCTTGTTTTTACTCACATTTGAGTAAGCGTGCTGAACCTAGTAGCAAAACTTTCCCTATCTGATATAACAAAGTGTTTATTTTTTTCTTGTTATTGTCAGATTTCAGGAAAACATTCATCCTAATTCCAGTCATGAGAGCAGGGATGTATGCATTTTCACACTCAAAGTTTTTTTGTTTGGTTGGATTTTTTTGACACTGCTGTTAAACCAACAATAATTTAAGGATAGTGTAATGTTGGACCTTGGAGCCCAGCATAATAAATATTCTGTTGGTGACTACCAAAGAAAACTATCTTCAAACAAAGTGCCAAGCTTGTAAAACTTCATCCATTTAAGGAGGAAGCATAATGCGGAGTTTATTCAATTAGCACTGATCCTGATACATCTACACAGAACACTGTAGCACTACGTGGAGATAGTAGCTTGGTTCTGAAAGGCTCTATGTTCATTCTAGTATTATTATTATTATGCTTCTGAGTTTGGAAGAATTTTTTGTTCAGGAATCACTGTATTGTATTTCACAGTGTAATGTAGAAGTGCTCGTTGTAAATCTCTTATTGATGTTGTGACACTATTCACAGAAAACCATAAATGTCAGTAATCTTGCTGGAGGAAACCCTCAATTATAAATGTTAAACTGTGGTATGTTCTGAGCTTGTAAAGAAATATAACTTCTAAGAACAGTCTTATACAAATAACATATGTTTTATATAAGGATGGATTAAACGACATAATATTTTTGTACAACCTTGTCGATCTTCCACCCAGCCCCTCATCTATTTTAACTTAGTTTACTCCATCCCTCCCATTGACTTTAAGCACATACAGTCCTTTCTTGAACCAAAAATATATATGAATTTCTTCTTTCACCTCCTAAATCAGACAATTTTTCCCCAAATTTTCACCCTGTGAGATTCATCCTTACACCAGTAGAAGCTTTTCTAAATGTAACAATGCTACTTTCCTGAAATCTGGTATCTCGCCACTTTATAGGACTAAAAAAGGGTACGTCATCCCACTGGAAGGAGAGGACAGCTGCTCTCTGAGGTGGCAATCAGAATAATCATAGCAAACCACTTCCAGCCAAATGGGCTGAAGCCACCTCAGTATCTCATACCTGCTTTACCCACCTAACCAATTAACCAGGTGGTTATCAATATTCCTGCAAAAGAATGGGTGCTGTCATGCCATCCAGCCACAGACGCTGCTTGTAGGAAGTTCAACCGGGTGAGCGAAAGCTTAGTAGGAAAGTTTTATCTGACTCCCTTCTTTTGGGAACACAGTTATTACTGTTCTCATTCTGCACTTGGTGAGATAACACATGGACTACCTACAAGGCAAAAAAATGTTTCGTCTTATCCAATAAGTAAGTACTGTGCTTTTAATGAAATGACTGTTGTTTAAGTGACTTGTGCTCTCAGCTGAGAATGACAGCCTGAGAGTGCCTGAGCATTGGTATCTTTGGACGAGGCATTGTGCATGAACGAGACACGGTATTTGTCAGAGATTTGCCTCCAAGAACCTTTTACAGAGTGGTTTTTGCATTCAGTGTTGGATCACCAACCTCCTGATGCTTTTAAGTTGAACAGCTAGGAAAAACTAGTGATCTCGGCCCCATTTGTAGTCCACGGACAGAGACCAGCACCTCCACAGAATGATGCATCCCATCCTAAAATAGGTGGTTGAGATGATACCAGTCTCAGATTTCATCTGCCTTACAAACTGTTAGTGAATACAAAAATAACTCAGAAGGAATACAGGGCAGAGAAGAAGTGAAAAAAAAAGTCAGAATGAGAGATAATGGAGGAAAAGTAAGAGTTAAGAACAGGAAGGTACAAATCAAGAAGGAAGGGTATGTCTGTGGAAATGAAGACAGACCAGTGAATTTATATACCATAAAAGGAAGATAAAATTTTAAAAAGGAAATGAAAGAGTGAGGTGGGGAAATGTAAAGTGAAACAAGAAAACAGGAAAATGAGGAGGAAGAAAATTTATTAGGAGGATGAGATAAGAGGATGGAAAACTGCTGAAAAGGAAGAGATGTAGGTAAGTGGGAAGGATCCCAAAGAAGAGGAAGGGGAAGGAGAACAGGGACAGAGATTTAGTCTACATATACTGATGTGCACATCTGCTTATTTTAGTTTTAAAAGATGGCAAATTAGGCAACAGTAAAAAGAAGACACATATTTAGGAAGTCTTTTAGTATGTCAAGAGAGGACACCGTAGACTGCCGTGACTGTGCTGTGACTACGCTGTGCTGGATCAGAAGCCAGGTGGCCCCGTTATCTGGGATCAGGCCCAATCTAATATGCTTTGCCCCTAAGCAGAGATGATTAGCTCAGATAGTGGAAGCCACGTAGCTTCTGGTTTAGGAGCACGAGGCTCATGACGTGTGCTCAGGGTGAGGGCAGGACGCACTCCTGTGTGATGCTGTGTACTTCGGTCTGCTAATGCAGTGTCTGCTACACATTTTATACCAATTGCAAAAATGATTTAAAGTAAACTTGAATCTTCTCTGTACCCATAGTTCCTAATGAGAGAAGCTGGTGGGATAGATGGTAGACTTTATGCCAAGTACCCTTAAGAAATAATAAAATAATAAATAAATATTTATAATATTCCTTCTCCGATAAAGCCTAAGGGCAGATAGGTTCTCTCATCTCTTTCGTGATTTATTAAAAATCTTTAATTGGCAGTTCTTAAAAAATTCCAGTTCAGCTTTTAAAGTGAAAAGTCAAAAGATAAAAGCAGCTGTAGGTAAACTTGCACATCTGATCAACCTCAGTCTCTAATTAAAATGAAGAAATGGATTTAAAAGTTACATTTCAAGTTTCTGCTGTCATTTTAGCAGTGAGTATTTTTATGTTGTCTGAAAGCATAAAGTAAAATTTTTGCACGTGCCCATAGTATCTATAGGGGTCTAATGCTTTCCAGAATCATACTCCATTAAACTATGTAACAATGATGTCATTTATTCATATGGGTTAGTACACCCTCTATTGTCCGAACTACTTCACAAGGCATAATTTATCAGTGTGGTAAAGTTAAGCCCCTTGTTATAATTGGCTCTGCACAGCCTGCAGTTCCATGCAAAGCAAAAAGGGCAGCTCTGTACAATCCACTCCAAATGCTGGGATTAATTATGTTGCAGACTTCATATTGCACTTACAGATGTTATTAATTACTGCCACTCCCAGTTTAATAGCTGTTTCCATAGTAACTATGAGAATTTAAAGAAGGTGTGAAGGGAAGTAAGTTGAGTAGTTGGTTTTGGGTTTTTTTTCTAAAAGGAGGACAAAGGCAATCTGACTATATGTGTATATATATATATATATATATATATAAAATATAAAAATCCCCAAACACTAAGCAGTGCAAGATAAATAAAAAGTAATGACACAGAGGAATGTGGATGTTTTCAGAAGGTACCAAGGAACTTAAATAATCAATTACTTAAGTTCACGATCAGCTCTCACTTGATCCTTTTAAGTTTAATCCTAGTATGCACTTTTTGGTATAGTCTAGAAAATCCAGTGAAGTCAGAGTGCATGCAGTGCAAGTAAACATGGAGCTATGTCTCTCTCCAGCATCACAGATTTACTAGATATAAACACACTACCAGCGGCGCTGGTTTAGAACTACAAAGTTTAAAATCATAGATCTCTATTACTTGAGAGAATGAAGACTTAATCATAAATTTAATATCTTATGTGAATTATAAATTAACCACATGACTGTGTCTCCTCAAACTGAAATACAGCTTTTTACATCCACTGCCCAGCACATTTACAAGAATAAGAGCAAGGTGTATCAGCTCACACACCGAGTACCTGTTATTATCTTTGACTTATCTCTAAATTCTGTCTTCAGACAGTATTTGCTGTTGGTTAAGAAGTATTCTGAAATGTCTAGGTAGAATGTGCTGGTAAAGGGAGATATGCATAGTTTAATATTTACTCTCCTCTCATATCAGAAAATAAAGTGAAAATAAAAGCAATTACTGATAAATAACAAATTATTGCAACTTGAAACTACTGTGGGAAAAAAAGGTGAGAATTATTTTGATATTTCAAGATGATACATTGAAGTAACAGAAATATTTCCTTTTCAAAGGACTTTTCAGATATTTCTTTATCTTGATAACTGATGGTTCTTAAAAATAATTTACAGAGGAAACAGAGAAAATAGCATTATTGACAAAATCCATATTTTCTTAAGAAAAGAAACACCCTTCACTTTAGGAAACTACTAGCACTATTTCTCTGTAAGTAAACATGGTGATCATTTATCATACTCTATCTAACTCTTAAAATGTCATATGAAAATTATAACAATCTGAGCTGTATTTCTATCAATAGCTGTGATAGAAAATGTGTCTTTAAATGGCCAGTCCTCCCTCCCTCGAGTAGAGAAAGCCGTTCCCCCACTTTGAAATGCAGATGACTGACTCCAAGAGTACCACAAGAATTTTCCCCCTTTTATTACCAAGGGAAGCCCATTGTCAAGTCCCACACGTGCCCATCTGTGCTCTGGGAGTGAAATATAACCTTCTGAAGCAGATAAGCATTTGTCCTGTGCACTGCTGAAATCCTGGTTTCAGCCTTTAAGCAGGTCAGAAGCAGTGCCCAGTTTGTGACTAATCTTCAGAAAAGTACATAGCACCTCAACTGCTTGTATGTATTAATAGTCCCGTATTTGAAATCGTCATCAAAACATCTACCTAAAGCACTTGGTAAGTAATAATAATCCAGGGCATAATAAAATAATTAAACATATAAAATTAGAATCTGTAAAAAAAGAAGGGCTCTTAATGTTTAAGAGGATAAATCTGGACTGAGAGTTTTCCTTTTATAACACAGATCAACATTTTCCCAGTGAGCTGGGAAATTCCTGTAGGACCTAAGCATGTTCTGCCTCCCACGCAACACTTTGCGGCAGAAATCCTCTTTGAGGAGAAGAAGTTCCTCTCCGCTAGAGGCTACTGCTATTTTCTCATCTGGCACTGTGGACTGGATGCCCACGTGCACTACCCGTGAGGCCAGCTGAACCACATATTGCACCATGTCCTACAGAGAAGTCACCTTGCCACCTCCCCAGAGATTGCCTGAGACCAGACTGAGGCACCTGCTAAGAAAAAGCAGCAGCAGCGGTACATGGGACCACTGTTCATTATTCCCTGGAAATAGAGTTCCTTTGTTTCTTTTTGACCTTGGAATCTTCTTCTGCCCTTGTCTAGCCTTTCCTTCTGGCCAGTCTCCCGAGGTCTGCTTTCTAGGCATAAAAAGAGATGAGAGGGAGATCATTTTTGAAAACATGAAAAGTCTTGGGAAAACATGGAGAGGAGGACATAACCTTGAGAGTACATGGGTATAGGAGGCAGAAAACCTAATGCAGGGTCAGAAAAATGAAAGGAAAAGGATTAATTAAAACGTACTAAAAGAGTTTTGAAGATGAAAAAGGAATATAAGTGCTAAGTATTTTTCTTTGTGACAGAAGCTCTGCTGAAAATCAAGGGGGAAAGCATGGCTTTTATTTGAGTGGCAATTTGCATATTAATGCTGTGATGGCATTATGCAATAGTATATAAGACAGATTGGGTAAATAAAGGCTGTGACCAAACTTTTCAGCTTTTCCCCCACGTCTATTCAAAATAAAACTGGCAGAATGTCACACTGTAGGCTTGTCCTTGATTTGTTTCCAGTAGAACATTAATTGATGTGTTCCTGTGTTTTGATGTGTGATTTACAAGCTCTATAACTCAAAGGGTGATTACAGCCAGGCTAGCAATCTGGATGCCAAGCCTCATTTCGGTGAACTGTCCTGGATATTTCACACTAGAAATCATGGCTTTCTAAATGTGTGGGAGACAGTATTAAGCAGTGGCAATCAACAGTACAGTTTTCTGTTGGTGTAGCGGGAAGGAGTATTTTGAAATAGCTAGTGCATCTGCTTGGTAGCTATTTTTTTCTCAAACTGGAAAAATCTCCAATGTTTCAAACAAAATACCCACAAAATACCCAGAAATGTAGAAGTCTTCACAAAGAACATTCTGTATTTTTTAAAAATCTGTTTTTTACAAAGCAAACGAAAGGAATGGAAGAAGAATATGTACAACCAGTAAAAAAAAAAATATCCATTTTCTTCCCCTAGTACTTCAAAAATTGCTTTGCGAACCTCTTGGCAACCGAGAATTTTTTGAATTATGGTTTCATTCCAATACAATCTACAGTGGCTCAACTGTGACCCCTAAATACCAAGGCTATAATGGGAACAGTGAAAAATTCAAGCCCATTATTGTACTACCCTGTGTTACTGTAATATCCTCTATCCATTTCATGTGTCATCTAGTTTTCTAATATTATATCATTTGGTGAAAGATGCTTAACATGAAAAAAATTTAGAAGCACTTTTTTAAATAACTCTATTGTTAAAGGAGTTGTAGAGAATTTGTGTGTCAAAGAGAAAGTAATGTGATTGTAAGTTTATTCAATTGAAGGCTACTTCCAGTACAGCAGCTTTACAGGTTAATAACCCTTTGTCATACATCATTTCAGCTCACACATCAAACTCAAACTCAGCTAGAAGATGGTGTTAGTATTGAGGAGCAGAGTACTAGAAGTTGGGTAAGGCACATTACCATAACTTTGCAGAGTGAAAACTGGCACATGCTGGCCACAAAACTGTGGAAGAAACCAGCAGCAGTAAATTGCTGACAGCAAAATAATTAATATATTTAAAACACAAATGCTAGTTCATTATTTCATACATTGAACATTCTGTCTGAACACTTTGGGTATAAAGATTTTGCTTTATCCAACTTCTAGAGGAGCCCCGTTGCCCTCTTTTTACCAATGGGATATGTTGTCATTTCACTGGGATCCTGCGCCGTTGCATCTGCTCAGCGTCATCTCGGGATTTGTTGCAGAGTCACTGTTTATGGAGACACTGCTTTACCAATGCCTTTTGAAACAAGTGCAACTGCCTGTGCACAGGAGAGAGGTCAAGTCTATTACTTTTTATACAAACTCATGTATTTTGTTCCTCAGCATGGTACTTAACTGGTTTTTCAATGGAGCATTTAATGATGTGAAGAATACTTGTTCTTATGATAGATACTTTCTTCTTTTCTTTTTCATCTGTTGTTTTATCCATATAATTTTGCACTAGAAAGCCAAGCACACCTTACACTGTGGTTGGAAGGTGAGGAGAGTGGCCCAGCCTCAGGCTTTTCAGTTATACAGGCAACATGAAATTTTGATGTGGAAGCAAAATGGCTTCTTAGTAGATGAAAGAGCTTATGAGAGTTAAAATAAGGAAAAATAAATGGAAAGTAGCAGTCTAGTTTTGACGTGGCAAGAAGAGTGGGATAATTCAAGAGAGGTCAAGTTTGGGAGACAAGGTTGATAGCAAGAAAGTGGACTTTTGAGGAAGTTTGGGGAGGAGAAATGAAGCTGAAGAATTTGCAGGAGGAGACAGGAGGTTGTATCGTTTCCTGATACTTCTAGTAAGCATATTGCTATGTCTAAGAAATGAAGTTGCTGCCCTTGGCCTTCATTCCAGATATTTCACTGGTCTTTAGATATCTTTGAACTATACTGTGCATGGAATGTCCTGCATATTGGGAATGAAGCCTTTAAATTTACTAAATATCCTGTGGAAATTACAATGTAGAGATGAGAACAGATCTAGAAATACAGTTGCAGCCTTATGTACACTAAGTGCCCGATGGTCCACCTTCCCAAGCACTAAAGATTTCTTCTGTTTGTGTCTAGCTGAGCGAATGAAGATGCAAATAGTCAAGACCAGGTCATCCTGTGGCTTGGAGCTTCCTGCCAACTGGAGATAATAGAATGAAGTTCTTGTCGATTCTGCTGTATGAAATGAGGATGCTAGGAGTTAGCAAAACATGCTCAGAAAATGCTGTGTTCCTGAGGTCAAAAAGTTTTAGGATAAAATAAGGATTGCCAAAAATCAAACTAAAATTAAAACAAGAGCCAGAAGTTTCACTGCTTTCATAAAGGAGAGAAGCAGAGGCATTATACAATGACGGTAAGGAAAAAGATGACATAGCTATGACATAGCCTTTAAAACAACAACAAAAAATTCCTTTCATGTTTCTGACCTCAGTTGTATAAAATGCTTCAGAAGGTATTTTGAAGGTAATTAAAGACATAGAAAAAAATGTGATAAAATACAACATGGGTTTACCAGAGACTTACTTGATCGTGCTGGATTAAGCTGATATTTTCCTTTGATTTTCTGGGCAAGGGAAATGAAATGCATCTAATCTACCTGGACTTTTACAAAGCATCTGATACAATTCCACAAGGAAAATTATCAGCTAAATAGAGAAGTCAGGGATTAGTACAAGAATTTTAAAATGGGTAAAGAATAGACTTAAAAGAGAAGAAGTGAAATGTTGAGGTAAAACGTTGTTAGACAATTATCTTAAATATTAGATTAAAGACTTATTCCATCTAATATTTTCATTTGTAATCTTGGCTCATGATATGCAATTGTTCTGTTAAAATTTAATGATGACACAAAGGAATTACCAATATGGGGGAGGGTCAAACATCATATAGGTTGAAAAAGATGCATGATGATGGCAGTAACAAAGTAAGAAGGAAATCATGACTTTAGGGACTAATATGAAAAAAAAATTTGCTGGACATATTAGGTGATTACAGGATGATTATGATCCATTAATGTTAGGTAGATGCAAAATAACCAAATATAATCTTGTAATCTGGTTCTGTTCCTCTGTATTGTTTTTATAAAGCACTTGAATTCGGGCTGAGTGGGAAAAACTGGGAGTTTGAATGCTGTTTCTTACAGTCCCATGCAGATATGGCCTGTGAGACCCCATCCTGACTGGGGAATACACTTCTGGCCAACCACGTTAAACAAATAAATTCAAACCGGAGCAAGGGCTAAGAAGGGTTCGTAGCATTAAATGTACTTTGCTCTTACAAGCTGGAGAAACATAAGGAGTATGACCACCCTCTGAAAAGGTAAGAGCAGACACAAAAGAGAGAAAACATATTTTAGCTAATGAAGAATGCTGGCACAAGGACAAATGGGCAAAAATTAGTCATAGGTAGATGTGAAGAGGAAAATCAAGGCCATCGGAGCAGTGAGAGTCTATGAGGGCAAAAAGAGAAGGTGTGTTTCCAGCTCAGGAAACAGAAAGAGCACTGCAATTGCCCCTTTGCCCAGACCAGTTTCTCCCTTCATTTTTATTTCAACAGTGAGTACATATTTCCCTTAACAAGAATAACACCATTCTTCACTAATAGATTACTTCGCTAAACCTCTCCAGACAGTAGAAATTAAGTATAATTTCTCTTTTAACAGAGTTCACATTTGCTGTTACCTGCCTACCCTCCAGTTTTTGTGTTGATGCTCTTTTCACTGGGCTAGTTCGCCCTCTTAGTGTTTTCCTCTGCTTCCTCATATGCCTTTCTCCCTTTTCTGTATTATACTGTTAGGTTTCTTGATCTCATTAATTTTCTTTATTTTTTATTTTATTTTTTTTTTCTTCTTTTTTAGCAAAGCTTTGCACCAAAGCAGATGAAATCCAATTTCTTGCTCAATCCTGTAAAAAGCAACTCTCTTGCTTCTTCTCTGTCATCGTCATATAACAGCCTTAAAATTTACAAACACAGGACTGGAACAGGCAGGCAGAATGCATATTACTTCTTGGATTGACACAAGCATAAACTGTTTTAATTTCTTTTTCTCTATTATCCTTATTATTTAATTGTATCAGGGATTCACCATTCCATTTAATTGCCCACCAAAAATGCTCTGAGACCTTTCTGCTTTCTGTTTGTCAGCTCATATGCACCCAACAAAACCCAGAAGTCCTCTGCCCCCCTTAGATCAAACACAGAGCAACCAAACCCTCGCTTGCTCTCAATATTTTCTGATGCTTGCTTAAAAACAGACAGATGAAGCTCTTGTCCACCACCTTCTCAAACAGATACATTTTTCAGGAGTGGAGAAAAGCCCAGGAAATATGGGTGCTTACTTTTTTTTTTACTAACTCTTGACAGGACAAAACGGTCTCCAACATTAGCTATTTAACCCTTCTATCCTGATTTCTTCTAGCAAACCATTTAAACAATTTGACTTTCAAATAGATAAATTACCATTAATACTATTTTTGGGCAAGACAGTTGTTTGGTGCACTCGAATGCTAAGTCAGCTCCTGGCCTATGTAAGGAAAGGTTGCTAAGATTCAGCCATAAACTGGCATTCTTTCAGACTGAAGTCAGGATGTTAAATTCAGTAATATCAGATACAATCTCTATCTCGTTTTAAAACTAATTTGTGAATTTATGCAAGCCCAGATAAGAATGACCAGTTGTCTTTGCTTCAGAGGGATTAGATGGTCAGAGAGGAATTGCATGCTGACTCTGAACACATCACGAGTTACGAACTGTTAATAACTCGGCCCCTGTCAGAGCAAGGTCTCCTCTCAGGACAGCAATGGGGACCTGGACATTTCCCTTCAGAAAGAGTTTTGAGATTTGGTTTTGTTCCGGGTAAGGATGAAATCCCAATCCTTCAAAATGTTCCACATAAATAAAGCGGTAAGTTAGAGCCAGCTAAACAGTGGTTTGATTTTACATCTACAATGTTAACACTGCTGAAAAATGCAAATGCAATACTGAAGCAGTTATCACAATTGGATTGAATTTGCTAAGTGTTTTGGAATTTTTGCTAAAAAAAAAATGGAGGAGTAGATTTCAGAATATGTGTAACATTTAATTTCAATACTCCACTCCATGCTCTATTTTTACAACAGCTGAAATAAAATTCAAATGATTTAACCCAAGACTTACGTAACTACCAAATTAACTAAAATATTTTTATTTAAATGGAACAATTAAAAAATCTTAATTTGACCACATAGCTTGGGCATTTTTCAGTTTGACCCCATCTAATTGTTTCTCTGTCAGTCAGTGAATCTCCCAAATCCATTATTCACTCAGCTCTTTCCTTGAAATGATCTCTCATGGTGATGTGTGGCAGAATTAGAAATGAGGCTACCTCTAGCCTTCTGTGGGTGAAAGAACAAACCCAATAAACTCAAGATTCTGAAGTCAAAGGAGGAAAAAATGAGCAGAGAAAAAAGAAAAAAGAAAACAGACCAAATAAAGAAAACCCAAAACAAAATACAGAAGGACTTTAAATTGCCATCATGCTGTCAAAAACCTGTTACTACAGGTTTTCACCCCAATAAGAGGTGTGTTAGTGTTTAGGCTGTAACTTTTTTTATGATAGACAGTCTTCAGAGCAGGGTACCTATAAAAAATAGTGGGTGACATCTGTGCATTGGCCTCGCGGCAGCTGCTGGCGGGGCTGGAGGCGGTGGGGAAGCCCATGGCAGGGTGCTGAGAGAGCTCTGCGAGAGCGGCCCTGGGCAGCAGCACCGCTGCCCTGCCTCGCAGGTCCCATCATCTGGCACGTGCCTTTATTAATCATTTGCTCATTTTGCAGCAACCAAGAGGAAAGTTAGGAAAGATAAGCGTGTTTCCTGCCAAACTCAAGGCCAAAGGAAGAAAGCGGACCAAGAAGGACTGAAACATAATCTGTAATTTAGACAGCTGCAGGGTCACAAAGGCAGGTGAGTGGCTAATACTTTGCTTTTCCTCATTCCTTTATCTTTTTTTTTTACTTTGTTTCTCTTATTTGCTCCTACATTAGATTTTTTTTTTTTTTGACAGATTGAGTCACTTACCCAAGGGAAAAGTAAAGAATAATATGGGGTGAAATTTGGAAAGACATAATCATGGATATGTATTTTCTCAAAAGCAAAAATAATTTTATCTTGTGGAAATCCCATACAACATTCATCAGTTATGAAGCTTATTTTATATGCTGTTATATGTTAACTTTACCATGGTAAAAAAAATCTGTTGTATTTGAAATTTTATTTTTTTATTGTATATGAAGTTTTATTGTGATACCTAGCAATCATAGGATAAAAAAATGCTATGATAGCAAATATCCTATATTATTTCACAGGGACACTGTGAAAAAACTATGGTTATAAAATGCTACTTGTTTCATTAAAAATGTGTTGGAACTGTTGTCTGTTTCTTCTATTTAGATGCAATTTTTTGTTTGTAAACCAGGTTGTTTTGTATTTGTTTGTACAACATCCACCCTAATGGTCACCATGTAAAGCTGATAGGTACTAGCCCATAAATAATAAATCATAATAAAAACTGGAATAAATAACAGATGTTTATAAGAACGGTAGAATAGACAAAGGTTGATAGCTGCAAGGAAAAACTCATTAAGAACACCACAGAGCTATATTTACAGAGGTAAAATTATGCGTTGAACAATTTATTTATTGTTAATAATCATAGAATCATAGAATGGTTTGGGTTGGAAGGGACATTTAAAGACCATTTAGTCCAACCTCCCTGCCATGGGCAGGGACATCTTCAACTAGATCAGGCTTCCCAAAGCCCCATCCAGCCTTGAACACTTCCAATGATGGGGCATCCACAACTGTGGGTTGCAACCTGTTCCAGTGTCTCACTGCCCTCATAGTACAGAATTTCTTCCTAATGTCCAGTCTAAATCTACCCTCTTTTAGTTTAAACCCATTGCCCCTTGTCCTGTCACTACAGGCCCTGTTAAAAAGTCTGTCCCCATCTTTCTTATAAGCCCCCTTTAAGTACTGAAAGGCTGCAATAAGGTCTCCCCGGAGCCTTTCCTTCTCCAGGCTGAACAACCCCAACTCTCTCAGCCTTTCCTCATAGGAGAGGTGTTCCTTTTGATCATTTTTGTGGCCCTCCTCCTCTGGACCTGCTCCAACAGGTCCATGTCTTTGCTGTGTTGAAAACCCCAGAGCTGGACGCAGCACTGCAGGTGGGGTCTCACCAGAGCAGAGTAGAGGAGCAGAATCACCTCCCTCAACCTGCTGGTCACACTTCTTGTGATGCAGCCCAGGATACAGTTGGCTTTCTGGGCTGCAAATGCACATTGCTGGCTCTTGTCCAATTTTTCATCCACCAGTACCCCCAGGTCCTTCTCGGCAGGGCTGCTCTCAATCCCTTCATCCCCCGGTCTGTATTGATATTGGAGATCGCCTTGACCCACGTGCAGGACCTTGCATTTGGCCTTGTTGAACTTCTTGAGGTTAATAATGTTAATTATCTGCTTTCATGGTCCTAAAAAATAGGTCCCTAATTCCTGGAGCCTTTAGTTACAGTGGAGGAAGTCAAAAGCTCCTCTGAATAAAGGCTAAGGTCCTGAGGTCTGAATTTCTAACCTCTGCTCTTCCAGCCTGATGATATCATACTGGTACAAATCAGAAGAAAAGGTAGTTTTCTAGAAAAGTAGATACCCAGTTAGTAAAATCTGTTGACAAAGAAACTTTGATATATAACCATTAACATGTTCCCTCTCTTGGCTTTTGAGTTTTGCTGTGGTTTTGGGGGGGGGGTTGTTTTTGTTTTGTTACAAAATTATTGTGACAAAATATTTCTGCCTGTAGGTTATTCTTAGCCAACCCTTATGGGTATTCATGGGCTAAACATATGTTTTGGTTACCAGAGTGACTAAACTTATTCCCAAACACAAAACCTGACCTGACGTAAGAGCTCAGCAGCGTCCAGTTGGCCACAGTTCAACCTTGGGAAATTTTTTGCAGATAAGAGATTTGGCCCAAGAATGTCAGAGAAATGCAACTGGTATAAAAACTCCCAGAGAAATGCAACCCCCCAGCCAGGCACCCAGTCAAATGTTGGAACATTTGCTGCTTTAGTGAATTTTCATTGCTGCTTTCATCAGTACCTGCAGCTTTTGCTAGCAGGTTTTCTGTTCAGACACTGATTGTGTTAGGAAAGGTTTAACGATAGAAATTTGTTAATGCTGTGATTTGAGAAAGCCTGATCTGATGACAGTGCCCTTCCCAGAGGATGAGATTAAGTTATCACTAGGGTAATTTCTAGCTTGTTTACTGGCTTTTAGTAGAGTTTCCTGATAACAGCAAATATATGGCAACTTTTATATTGGTGCTAGTCACGGCAAAAATAAAGTTTGACAGGGAAGGGAGGATACCTGTGCTCATTTTAGTTGGGTCTTGCTAGTAGAGAGACATACCTTCTTAGTGGATTTCAGATTATTTTAATTAGAGTTTAAGCAATTTTTCCCCCTATCTGTTTATTTACCTCTTTACAGAAGAGGCTCTCTGGGTTCAGAGGCAAATGGTAAGTCGCTACTTCTGTCTCCGTATCGCAAGAGTTAATCTCTCCATTGCCAGAGAGAGCATATCCTCCTAATGTGGATGCCTCATCGAGACATCTAAAGTAATGTTACATTAGTCTGAGTCAAAAAGACAGGGATTAAGTCTGAGCAGTTCGCTTATTGCCCAGTAAATATACCCTGGGATCACATATTAAACCATGAAGATAAAATAAATGGTGAACAGATAGTTCGTATATGAGGTCTTCCATACTGTATACGTAATATTGTCTACAAGCTCTTGTCTCACTGTTGTGATGGCATGAACAAAATTTACTATAAGGCATATATATATGGTGTAGAAGTATGAGGGAGAGTCATGGAAAGATGGAGAAAACACACAGTGGGGACTGAATTAAGGTTGCAGAGGTAGCTTTTGAATGCTTGACTCTGTAACCTTTGTAACCTTAATAATGTCATTTTAATGCATAGTATGTTTTATTTGTTTAATGCCTCAGAGTAGCTACATTTGGAATGAACTCCATCACCTGCACTGAAGGAAGCAACTCAGTAGGTCCTGACCTAGCAAAGCCGGTTGTGATCAGCCTGTGTAAGGTCATATGCATCACCCTTAGCCCTGAGAGCTGATGACAGGGTGCAGAAAAATTCTGTCCTGTTTTTCATGAAAGCCTAATTGCTCACTTTGTCATGTTGATTTTGTAACGTGTCTCCCACTCCTACTGCTTCTCAGTAATTTTCTGCATAGAAATACCCTCCGTGCACTGTCACCATTCACTCTGTGACATGGTGAAAGTACTGTACAGGCTATTTCTGTTAGATTTCACTAGGGAATCTTATTTCTCCCTGGAGCTGCTTCCATCAGCTTCATGCTATTTCTATCTCCAAAGAAACAATTCTAAGCAGCACCCTTTCTACTGATATCAATCCTTTCCCCTCCTCCCTCTCAGAGCTGGCAGTTATAGTTGACCGTGTGCCAAATTAAAATTCAAGAGGGTTACTATCCGAAGTGTTTGATATATTCTAATGCTTCAGGATTCTTTCACTGTAATGTCATCCTATACTTGAGCAATGCATTGCCAGCTCCTGAATTCCCCCGAATTCAATGCGTCCAGAATCCTGAAGCAATGCACTTGTGTTAGGGCAGCTCTGTCAATTATAATATCAGTCTGCAGCATGCTATTATGACTTTATGGTCTGAGATGCCTATGACTTTATGGTCTGAGATGTCCTGAGTGAGTACAGCAGTGGTTTAACAAGCTGCCTCCTTCTCTGCAGTCCTGTGGGCCATTTGCTTGGACACAGAAAGGGGAGGGGGGATGGAGAGGACAACACATTAACCTTCTCCATGCCTTGGATAGGCCTGAACTCCATGAGCAGAGCCAGAACTCTAGTCTGAATCTAAAGAGCAGCACCTAACTTTTGTGATCTCCTTACCGTTGCTTCGAAGGCCATTTTACTTAATTAGAAAAAATGCACCCACATTATACCCAGATCACTGGCATCATATGTTGCCCTCAGTTGCCCCATAGAAAAGAGAAACATCATTAAACATAAACCCTCTTCTCAAATGCTATCCTGTCACCAGTTATTTCATGCAATGTTATCTTCCCTTCCTCCCTATTTACCTAATGACTTGGTGTTGTTATTTATGCTACTTCTGTGTTGATTTATCCTACCACCATATGTTCACTCACTTTAGATTTGATGATAATGATCTTTTGTGGTATATGCTCTTCCATGTGTTAATTATTGCTGAGATTCAGATGTTTGGTTTTCAGAAATAAAAAGGCGATTTCTTTGTAATTTTTTTATCATTCAGAAATACAGGCTTCTTTTGCAAAAGGAGGAGAAAAAAAAGGTTTTGTTTTAAAGGATTAATCTTTAAAATAGCATAGAACTACAGAAGAATTAAGGAGGGTAAAAAAAAATAATCTGTCAAACATTCTCCACTTCTAAAACTGTGCTTTTGTAGTTATGACTGCTAACTGTAACTGTTGTATAATTTCAGAGGATACTCAAATAGATGGATTGCAGAACCTATGACAGGAGGAAAATATCTGGGCAGATCTGTATATGCTTAACGCTGAAAAGTAACTTCACTCGTCACTGATACCTGCTGCTACAATTCTTGTATACGACCTACTACGTTATGCTAATATTTTAGGAATCGTAACCCAGCTGTCTGATACAATGGTTTTTTGTGTTTTTTTGTGGGATGGAAATTCATAACTGATGATCTTCATGGTTTTTTGTATTCTGCATTCACTCCATTTTGCAGAATGGAGTGCCAAAAATGAAGATTTTGGCTCTAGGGAAAAGGATGCTCTTAATTCATTAATTCACTTTGATGGGACACAGGAAAGCTTTGGGCCAATGTTTGTTTTCATAATCCCATAAATCCTGTCCTTTAGCAGGACAACACATCAGAGAGGAAAGCCATAGAAAACCACGTCTTTCCTGACTTTCCTGGGGAAAGAGTGAGGGCATGTCATTTTGGCTAGTCACACATTTCTGAAGAATTTGATTTGTATTGATAAGTTTGGCTCCTTATGATGTTACCTGGGAATTTAGAATTGCTCTGCAGCAGTCATCAGAACCGCAGTATCCTTGATGAGTCTCTTTCCTTCACTGACCTAGCATTAAACAAGCTGTCTTTCGTATAGCAGACTGCAGGCTGCTTCAGAATATATATATATATTAACATCTTGATGTTGAAAACTGTACCCTCAGAACGGAGAGGAATCAAAGCTGCAAGGATTAATTGAGCACCTGAAACACCTGCCTCTTTTGTCTACAGAGGAAGTTTAGAGAAGAAAGAGTCTATCTGTCAAATCCCATATTTAATCACAAAGTGCTTTAGGTAATTTAGTTTTGATCCACCAGCTGAGCTGAAAAACATTGGGAAATATTTTGATTTCACCCAACTGAAATAAAAATATTTTCTTTACAAAAAAGACTGTAAATGAAACATTTCAAACCTAAACAATAAAAAATTAAAATTTCAGCTGTAGTTTTATGTCAGAGTATAAAATTAAGCTTGGAAATGGAACTCTATTTCAAATGGTTTAATTTTGCATATGTTGAAAAGAAAATAGTTAAAAAATTAGAAATTTAAATTTGCATATCAGGGCTGAAGAGGTTTATAAGTTCAGTGCAGATATCTGTCTACATTTGGCCTATCTGAAGCTGTAATTTTGGAGAATTATATATTCATTGAATTTTTTTTTAATTCAGATCTACCTATAGCATTAATTTTATATGGTCTAGAAGCTTCAGTACTTCTAAAAATGTGGCAATAACCAGCATCAATTTTTTGTAGGGGAATAAAAGATTGTATTTCTTTTTAATCTTAAAATGAAAAAAACAAATCAACTTTAGTGTTTTTAGAACTAGGGATACTATGGGCACCCATTCTTTCAGCATGGCCTGTGGTCCTGTGGCATTTACTTTACCATTATAGCTAACTATAAGCATGATTCAGGAAACCTCTGAGTGTAATATGGCTACACCTATGTAAGTGGGTATCCAGATGTTTAAGTGCTTAGAATCGGTGTGTTTAGCCTTTCTGATTTTACCATTTTTAGCCTGTCTACTTGCAAGAGTGGGAAACGTTGGCTTTTGTGTGAGATGAAAGAATACAACTTCAGAACTGCTGAAGAGCCCAGACAACATGTATCTCTGAAAGAAAAGGGGGAACTGTCCATGCCTGTGTTACTGAGATCACTGGCTGCATTCCCCACCCAGCTCTTGCCAGAAGAGCATTTCTCAACAGTACCTGAAAAAATGCTGTATGTGCTGCATGTTCCACGGCACAGAAACACAAGTCTGAGAGCCTGCAAGGTGGTAGGGCTCCAACGTGGAGCTGGACCTCAGGTCTTCCATCTTCATCAATAAAAACCAACTGCTGGAGAGCTGGAGGGCTCTACGGAGTTGTGTTTTGTCCCTCCAAAGCAACTCACATGTGGTGTAGCTTGAGAGCCAAATAAGCTTGGACTGGGAAGACATGCACACACTAAATTGGCCTTGAGAAAATTACTTTCTCATTGAAAAATATACATATCCAAGCCTTTTGCTAGATTCAAAGGAAAGTAATTTTCATAAATACCTGGTGTTTTGGAGGCTGGAAGTTCTAGTATTTGTATAGTTGTTTGCAATAATGCTTTTGGAACAAACTTCTGGATTAATCTTCTCTTCCATAAAACCCCAGGAAAATTTTCTTCCATAAAACCTGCAGGAGAGTTCCCCAGTCTCCCTGTTCTCCCAGACAGGGAGTTGGGAGAAGACCCTCTACTCAGGTACGATAACCAGGATACTCATAAACATGAAAGTTCCTAAAACAAGTGTTAATGTGAATAATATTTTACAGGTATTTTAAATCAAGGATGACATATTTTTACTTTTGTGCTATTGCTATCATTTGTCAGATTTTTTTTTTCTCTTCTTCATTAACTAATTTAGAGAGGTGTTGAAAGCTTTTTATAAAAGAAGCGTGTGTCATATCACTTGGATGGTAATGCTGAATTTCTTCCAGGATCTAATATAACGACTGCAGTTATAGCTCTGTTCATTACCTGAATAGATAACAAGCTTGCCCTTCAGCTATCGCAGCTCTTGCATATTTGAAACACACATGTTGACGGTTGAAAGATATCTCAGAATATCCATAACGAGCAAAGAGCCTGATCGAAGAAGTGGGTGGTATCCTATTCACCGAGGTGTTACAGGCACATAATCAATAGGGCATGGAGGAGGCAGGTCATTTTTATTTCCTAAATTACCTTGTTCATTTATATGTGAATCAGACATTCATTAGCATTTAAATACTTTTTGACATTTAAGACACTCCCCTATTTCTATGAGATTTTGACACAGTTTCACTGAATATCTTTTAATAACCTGAATCTAGAAAATTATTTTAACCATTTCTACATATTCTGTCAGCTGTGGGCGAACTGTCAAGGATTTAGAGGCTTGCTTTTATTTAAACACTCAAATGTACACATTTACAAGGAGCTTAAGCCCTGGTTTGGGCCTGAACAAGGCATTTGCTGTTACATTTTTTAGAGGCAGTTGAGGAACCCTCTGGAGCAGACGGTGTGAAACTTTCTGTAATAGTGGCTGCTGCAAGGAACTTCCAAACCCAAGTAGGCAAGGCAGAAAAAGGGTAGAAAAAAATACAATACTGTGTCTGCCTTAAAGGCTGGAAGCTGAAGGGAGTGTTTCAGCTCCCCAGAGGTCAGGGAGGAAGCCTGCAGCAGACTACTTGAATGTTAAAACTTCTATTTCTAGAGGTCTCATCCCAGGTGTGAAACCACTCTTTATGCTGATTTAAATTTTACTGAGATACCTGACACCAATAACAGAAAGCAAGTAAAGCCAGGGGCAGGAAAATGGCAGGTTAAATCTCTGAGTCCGGATTGGGTCACATATTTTGGACCTGGTCTCTATTTGAAAATAATTTTCCTCAAAACAAGAAAGCTTCTCTGGGAGTCCTACTAGCACCTGAACAGAGGTACTGTTGTGCCAGGTGCACCGTTTATATCTGGGTTTCTGAAGGAGTGAGAAATGTCCCACTGTTTTAATGATGATTTGGCATTTCTTCATTTTATTTCAGCCTGTTGAATTAAGAACTTTCTACAAGCATGAGTATCTGTATCTAAATACACATGAAGGCTTCTCTCCGGGGTAGCTGAAGACATCTAGCGCTTGGTTTACAAGGGTCTGTTATCACTTCCCCTTGTTTAGAAACAGCTGGGTTGCGTGCAGGGGGAACAAAAAGAAGTGAAAAGAACATATTCCTTTGTTTTATAAGGAAGGACAAAGGAAAGCTACGGCATAATGGATCTTGAAGTACATCAGCTGCAGCATCTCTTGAGAAAGCCTTCAGCACGTTTCCTCTCATCAGCTACCCACTTCTCCCCCTCTGCCTCCCTACAGCTATGTGAATAAAAGATTCTTTTTTTCCTGAAAGTCCTGAAAATGAGAAAAACAAAGCACCTTTTGAGGTCAAGCCAAGATTTATTTTAGCTTCTTAGTGAATCAAGAGGTGTTTTTTTTAAAAAAAATCCAACACTCTAGCTTAAACAAAACATTACATTTGACAGGGAGTAAAATATTTTGTTTTCAAGCCTTCTCCTCTTAAAAGAAGTGTCATAATGAAAAGCATTTTGAATTTAAAAAAAATTTTAAAAACCCAAAGCTTGCTTTTGTTTATTTCCAATCTCAGACCTATATGATTTTTTTCAGTTGTGTTTTAATACAGTTAAGACTTTTGTGAAATCAATGCACATTTTTGAAATCTTGTTAGTGTTCCCACAATTGTGTTTTTCTTTGAAAATAATCCAACGTATAAGCCACAGGTTGCATTTACTGCTGGTCCACTCTTCTGTGCTTCCATAGACACTGTTTCTGACTGAAATAACTGTCAGAAACAGTAACTGAAATTATCTGCCAAAGAAAGCCCCCTTTTCCCCCCCCCCTTTTTTTTTTTTTTGAGGAAAAAAAACCCCCACAACAAACCCTTTTGTTTTCAGGACTTCAAAAGAAAACCATAAAATCTCTGTTCTAGAGTAATAGCGAACTTCTGGTCTATCTTCTGACCTTTCGCCTCCTGTAACTGAAAGTTTTTGATATTGAAGTTTCTGCAGCATCTTGGTGGATTTCTGCTCTCTGACCCTCTCTTCTTCACAGAGTCCCAGAAGCAGCTGCCTCAAGAACAGCAGGATTATCAAAGTAGGCAACTGAATTCCCTTAACTCATTTCTAAATCCCCAGTATAAGAACACAAATACAAGAGACTGTGTAAAACAGCCTTAAAATTTACATTTTTAAAAGGTTTTAAAGCTAAATAATAATAAAAAAGCCTTACTAAAATGAACAGAGGAACTGAACCTTCCTCAATTCTCCATAAACAAGGGCTACCCAGTACTTGCTTCCAAGCCCACCACTAGGATTTACTTGTTTCCTGAGGTTCAAGTACAGCCTGCCTTGCCTATTTTCTTCAGGTGCGGGGTTGTGCATGCCGGTGTAGGCTTTTCTATCCTCCTTATTAGTCTTATATGAAGCAGCTGTTACCTCTTTCTGAGCAGCGAGCAGGTTGCCAGACAGCCTGAGGGGCTAACCATCTGACATCCATATTTTGTTCTCAATAGGGCCGTGACTCATGCTTTCAGGGGAATGCAGTGGTAGGTAGGTTTTGCCTCCATTTGTGCAGATGATAGATGCAGTTTCATTTCCTACCGCAGCTGGACAACTAGTACAGTTGCATTTCTTTTTTTTAAACCCCCCCCCCCCCAAAAGTATTTAGCTGCACTGTTTCATTTATTGGTAATGCATGCTTGTGAAGCATTACACAAATAGCATTTCTCTTTAGTACCTTAAAATGAAATCAATTACTTAACAGCCAGTTTAATTCAGGAATAAGAAAAAAATGAATGTGAAGGAGCTTCCTAGTGAAGGCTTGCAGTGGTTTTTAACATAACACCTCATGATAAGACCCTCCTGGCTGGGGAGAAAGGGGCGTTATGATTTGTATTCTAGTTGTGCGTGTGTGCCCCAACGTGAAAGTGCTAGGCACCGTGTGGATGCTGCCCGTTCGGTGTTCTCCAGGACAGCTTACAGCCTCGGCGAGAAAAGCATGGTGGGAAGCAGGCTAGAAGGGTGAAGGGATGTGCTCAGGGGCAGTCAGCAGAGCCAAGTAGAAGCAACCAGCTTTTGATTCCCCTGCCTCATGTTGACTGCCTGGAAAAATGTTTCTCTTTCAAGAAAAAGGGATGGAAAATTAAAGCCCTGACAATCCTAAGGAAAAGGAAATTGGAATCTCTAGGGAAACCACCAGAAACAACCTTTTTGCTCTTAGAACTGTAAAGGATTTTTTTTTCGCTCCCAGCTTCGTGCAAGTTCCTCAATTCTTGTCAATACTTCAGATCCATCCCTCTAATTTATTCTTCTCAGAAATCATTTTTACATTTACTAAAAAATCATCAACTTAAAATGACCCCTTTCTTTACTGAATTTTTCTCCCCTAACTAAATCCTTTCCTGTGTTTTCACTTGCTCTCCTGTATGCTACATATGTTCCTTGGCCTGGAACCGTTCCTTTGTTATCTGAGTTATAGCATCTATGCATTGTTATAAATTAGCAGAAACAGTGTATATAAGGTAAATTCCACTGATTAATTGATTCTGAACAGTCCTCTGGCTAATGAGTTATGCACATTAAAGAAGAGACCAAGAACTGGTTTTGACTTTCAATGCACCCAACTCTGCTCATGTGACTGAACTGCTCAGAATTGCACCCAGCTGTGGGATTGCACATTCAACACTGATATATTGAAAATGAAGCAATAAAGCAGCCTCATCAGTGCATCCCTCATCTAAATTAGTACATGAGAAATAAATCGTCATAAACAAATCGCTGTGAATAATAAGATACTTCAAAGCATTGTCAGGTCCATTCGATTTTTTTAAAAATTGTGTTAATTAGGAAACATACGGAAAATCTAATGACGACTGCTATTTTAATACAAGTTCACATTTACACGTCCATCCTGCTTCTGAGTGTCTCCTACTCTCCCACTGTGTCAGAAGAATGAGTGGGCTTATTCAGAGTCTTAGTGTAGAAAAATACCCATTTCCCTTCTTTTCTGCACATGCCAGCTGTACATTTGCACTTGGAGTAATTCTTCTGAGCTTTGGCGAGGCACATATTTAGAAAACAGACACTTTACTCCCTGTCTCGTCATCTTCCTTGAGCAGACACCCATTCTCAGCCCTTTTTTTGACTTATGATTAATACATATGTTTAAAAATATCGAGTGCCTCTTTCTTCACCCCCTCAGCTGTAATTTCCAACACTCTTGTTCACTTCAGACAATGATTTTTAAGATGAAGCGGATATAGCATTGTGTAAAGCAACAGTTTTAAAAGATGAATGCATAGCCTTCTGCACCAAAAATCTGGAGTTCTTAGGATGTTCTGATCGAAGCCTTAGTTTCTTTTCCAGTCCAACCGAAACATAACCTAGCATCAATACTAGATAACTCTCTTTTGGATTCCCTAGAGAATATTTTTATGGTCAGTGTTCAATGAACTCAGCCCAGTAGCTGCATAAATAATTTCTTTGGTATGAACCTGGCTGCGCATATAAGATAGGAAGTGCAATGAGATTACTGATAGTCTCTGCTTAGGGAAAGGGGATTAAAGGTCCTCTACTGGGACTATTTCCTAAGAGAAACAAGTTTCCTTAATGACAGGCTCAAAGAGCTGATAAACCATAGCTATGGGCTATTAGTTAACAATTATGTTTCACTGTCCACAAGTTAAGTATAAAAAGTTCCAATTCAAAGATAGAGGAGAGGTCCACTGATTTTAGTACAATTCACATGCATTTCAGGATAACTGGATCTCCAGAAGAACTCTGGTAAATGGCACTGAAACAAACTCTTTAAAATTGTGGAGGGAGGGAATCAATGTTTTAAAGAGTGATATATAAAAGAAAGCGTAAACAGAAGTGCAAGTGATCCAGGAATCAGAGGTTTGAGCCCAAATTCCCCAACACTTCAATGCTATTTACCATAACCTATTGATATGCCCTCAGAGTCAGAAGTCTGCTTACAGTATTGCATCTAGAAAGGAAGAAATAACTGAAGATTCTCATTTTGATCTCTGCCACAAATGGATTACATAAAGATGAACAAAAACTTTGGAGTTCACTGTTCAGGTTTTCTTTCCTAATATTTATTTCCTCCCCCTCCTTCTTTCAAACTATGGTTGATGCGAACTTGCTGGAGCAAAATCTCACACAAATACAAGAAAAAAGAGACAAACAAACAAAAAACCCCTCAAGATATGACCCTAGGTGAGGTTTTTTGGATTTCTTTCTTGCTATTTAATGTCAGAGGATGATCTGTCATTCTGTCATAGTGCAGCATATACAGGAAGGTCCAATGAGTCCAACTTTTGTCATTCTGAGCACTTGATCTATGATGTAGATGATAACACTGGCACTCTGTAATATATGATACTTGGTTGGTGGTTTTTGAGAGGATGCTTTATACTTTCCTAGCAGCCACTGTTATTAAACTCTTCATAACATTTACAGTAGTTCAGCTGCTGAAAGAAAATGCAGGAGTCTTGTAATGCCTTGGAAATGAATAAAAATGAAAACTGAAAAAGACAAAAGCAGCAGCTGTGAGCTGTGGTCTCTGGGTTGCTGGGAACTCCCTGAAGCATGACATGCAGACATGCCAGAAAAGGCTCTTTTTCTTCTGGGTAGCTGACCTGTAGTCTGCACTGGAAAACAGCAATGCAGGGAACTGAGCTGAGATGCAACTCGTTATCCTGTTGTGTGTCCAACTAACACTGTGTATGAACGGCTTCTGACTGAACGGCAAGGTTTTGCTTGGGAACATTCTGTAGTTGTGAAGAAGTATTTGACGCATGTCCTAGTAGTCACTTAATTGTATTTACCTGTCATTTGTGCAAGCTGCCTCCCTCAGCTCCCCATAGTAATCAGAAGAATGAAATTCCAGGATCCAGACAAAGACTTTTAATATTTTTCATCCATCATAGCTGTACGCAAAGAGGGTCTTTATTAAGCTAATAGATGAGGCTACAAACATACCACCTGGCAGGACCATATTACCTTCACTGCTCAGCACAATGCTCAGCACTATAAACTGAGTGATTAGCATATCAGTGAGAAAAAAGATAACAGTTAATGCAAATGTCCTTACAGCTCAAGTGGCAGCAACCGTGGGTTAGTGCCTTTTTTCCTGTAGGATAGGCACCATCTGAATATATACATTGGTATGTAAATACATTCACGACATTATTATAATGACATTCCGTGACAGTTTGTTTGTCTGGAAGTGCTGAACACAGTATTTTAAATATTCATTAAAGAGAAGATATGACAGCTCTACCTCTTGCCTGGTAGTTAGAGCACTGTTCCTGCACTGGGAAACCTTGGTTTGAGCAAAGTAGATAGACAATCATTATGAAATTCTGAGACAGATTCCCTATCCTCCCTTCATCAGGCTGTGCAGCGGAGCAAAACACGTCTCTCTGAACTCCTAAGTATAAAATACAAAAATATTCACTGACAAAGAGCAAGAGAGAATGACCCCATGACTTTGCCTTTGACTTTAAACATGAGAAAAAGGCTTTCTGGAGTTCCATTCCCTTTGCCAATTGATATTGCTACAGCTGGAGCTGCCCACCCTGCTCTGAACACTTGCACAATTACACAGAGGCTGTGAATTCCAATCTCCTCATTCAGACAAAAGAACTAAACCTGAATTTTTGCAATGAATATCTTAACTACTGTCCTTTTCAATAAAATAGGATGCTTCCTCACCATCTCTTTTATTTCTGTTAAAAGTACTCATAACAAAACTTTTTAAATTCAATCAAAGGAAATGTGTAACTTGACAAAACTGTGTTTTTCAATTTGTTTGTTTCTATTGAGAAGATTGTTCTTTATTCCTCTCCATCCCTCCCAAATTTCAGGTCAGACTGAACTTAAGTTCTTCTGATTTCTCTTAGCCAAATGATATTTGGAGCAAAGTGAGGTGTCTGTTTATCTGTTTCCCAGGACTGGTCTCAAATCTCGTAGTCTGAGAAAATGTGGTGGAGACTGCTGCAAATTTGCAATGACAATAAGAATCAATAAAATCAAGTGAATGACTGCAGCAGTCCCCAGTAGTGTGAGCAATTTCAGTTTGACAGGAGCAGATTTGAAGTGATTGTTGTTGTGACTCAGAAATGAGGGTGCTGTGAAGCTGCTGGCTACTGCATGTAGAAATCATAAATTCCTGTTCATGAGACTTGGCTGTCCAGGTGGAACCACTCGTTGCTTTACTTTCATCTGTGAATGTCTGAAATTACCTGCTTCTCTTCTGTCTTCACTGTGTAACGGTGCTTTGTGTGTCTTGTGTTTGGTTCTTTGGTTTCCTTGATTGTAGGCAGGAGGGTTGCATGGACACATACAGATTGTGAAGCGACTGGCACTTGTGCTCAGTAAGATCTCTGCCTGATGAATGGATTTGTTGATTACTGGATTTACTGTTTCATGGCTGGACACAATGTTTTGTTCTGGGGGAGTTACATTCCCCTTCCTGGCACAGATTACCAACCCTCTCTTCCCTTTGAAGGAAAGAAAAGCAGCAGCACTTGTAGCTGCTCTGATTCTCCATGGACTCCATGCTATCAGATAAGGTTTAGGGAGGTTCTTTATGTTCTCTTCATTCGTTCCCAGATACATAAAAAAGATTAGAGAGTCCTAAATTTGTCATAGGATTAAGTCCAAAGGAGAACTATTCATCTTAAGTATCAGTATCAACCAGCATAACTCTTCTTCTGAAGAGATCTATGTCTGTAAAGGCAAAATAGAAACATGAGTTTCCTCATTTTTGAGGGATCCCAAAGAGAGATTGAGTTGATCTAATGGTAATCTGTAAATCTTTCTCCACTGGCTGCAGAAGAAGGTAGGCACATACTACTTCATTACATGCCTAAATTTTCCCACACATTTCACACCCAACTTAAACACATAAAATAGATGTGAATAACACCAAAAGAGGCAACTGTGTAACTTGAACACTGTCTTGTTTAGCTATCAAGATTTCTTAAAGCAGCATCTTGGATACATGCACACTGCAGCACAACCTGAAAGCTGTGTCGCTTACATTGTACATTCCGTGTACCCCACGTTAATATTCCTTTCTATTCCTTTTTTTGGTGATATAATACTGTGTGCTATATAGCATTGATAAAATATATTTTAAAACCCCCTGAAACTGAAAAGGTTTATAAAGAGGAGAGGCTTAAAATCACTGTATTGCCATTGTAAAGCTGATATTACTTGCAGTAATGCCAAGGCATTTCTAACCAATTCAAGCGTAAGCTGGCATTCTGTACAGAGAAATATTTTCACACTGAAAGACAATAGAGACCCAACGTCTCCTGGTATAAACTTCAGATTAAAAATATTTATAGGTTTTATATCCGCAAAAGATTTGTTATCACTTTATTAGAATTTGAGGATAAAGCATAAATGAACGGGGTTTCAAAAAAATATATATGGATTAGATGGTTGGATTTACTGATAGGCATCATGTCTGAAATTAATGTCCAAATCACTGTGCTTATTAACTACACATCAATATTTGATTTACCTGAAAGTTCTGAAATCACTCTTCCTCCTTGTTTATGCTAATAGAATATCTGTGAGCCCTTTTGCTTTAATATCATTCACGTAGATACAGGGCCACATGCAAATCCATCAACATTGGACATTTAATTTGTGCCTAAGTTTTATGTATCTAATGGGGCATTCTTTCAGAGAAGTACTTAATATAAAAATATAATTTTTTAAAAGATATTTAAAAATTAAGATTCCACAAATATGTCCCATGAAAGATCTAGTATACGTAAGGTGCCTGACTTATGTGGATCTCCCTCTGGAGGCCTCTGAAGACACCTATTTCTCTCCTTTGCCTTTACTGAGAAGACAGACACTTAAGAGTTTAGGACTCAGGACCTAAATTTATCTATGAGAACTGAAAAGTCAGTATTAGATAGCAGCTACATTGGTGGCTTCTGATGCACTTCTTCTGAAGTTATTTCCTATCCTAATAAAAGCAAATTAATATTACCCTGTGGCAGCAACTAGTAAATGCCACTATTTTAAATGGTGACAAAAATATAATTTTGGGGGCATTCCATCTTGTGAGAATGTGGTGGGAGGATCCATGAGCAGATTTGTCATTATATGGTCAGGGCAGATGCTCACAGATTTCCTAGGGTTTAAGGCCAGAAAGGACAATTGGATCATTCAGTTGGATCTTCTGTATGTTGAATACCATTTAATTTCAATGTTACTTCTCTTTTTGTCCCAGTAATGTATGTCCATTTAAACCATATATTTATCTCCCCATTCTTGCTGTGAGTGAGAGGATATGGACATAAATGTACGTGTTTGGGTGTGGCTTTTGCTCCCTACTGACCTCCCAAACATGCCTTGCCCTGAGAATAGATCTGTGAAAGACACTCAAAGGTTTTGTAGCCAGAATTCTTGAAAAAAGATTTATTCATCTCTTAAACTGCTAAAAATTTAAATTTTGGGTAACGTTTAGGGGGTTGGGGTTTTTTGTTTGTTTGGTTGGTTGGTTAGAATCATAGAATCATTAAGGTTGGAAAAGACCTCTAAGATCATCTAGTCCAAACGTCAACCCAATACCTCCATGCCTACTAAACCGTGTCCCCAGGTGCCACATCTACACATTTTTTTAACTCCTCCAGGGATGGTGACTCCACCACCTCTCTGGGCAGCCTGTTCCAATGCTTGACCACCCTTTCAGTAAAAGAAATTTTTCCTAATATCCAATCTAAACCTCTTGTGACACAACTTGAGGCCATTTCCTCTCATCCTATCACTAGTTACGTGGGAGAAGAGACCAACACCCACCTCACTACAGCCTCCTTTCAGGTAGTTGTAGAGAGCGATAAAGTTTGGAGATTTTTTTGGTTTTGTTTGGTTGTTTGGTTGTTTGGGTTTTTTTTGTATGTGTGGTAGGTTTATACTCACTGTGAGTATGAACGTTCCTCTTTTTATCCTGTTATAAAGTAGATAGAAGACTTAATCAGGATCTAAAAGACAGTTTCTATTTACCCTCTACCTGAGAAGAAATGACTAAATCACACCTTTCTGGAGGATATACAAATTCCCATGGGATATTCTAGGGTGGAGTTTTAAACTGTTCTCTCACATTGCCTCACATTGTAAAAGACATACAGAACTTTATACAAGTCTGATTAGACTCTAAATTTGAGTCTAGATCAGGCTGTCTCTGGAAGAAGGATGTTCACTAGGAAGTGCTTGGAAAGAAGGGTAAGAGAGGCAAGAACGCAGACATCTAACTCCCAAGCCATGATAATTGAACTGTGTGGTTGTTCTCACCAGGACACAGTAAATAAGTATTTCATGCAAAACAGAACAGCCTCAAAAGGAGGAATCAGACACAGAAGAATACAGTCAATGGAGTGATGGTGAAGTATTTTTAGGGGAGATGTTTCAGAGTCTTCCACATGAAGGAATAGATTGAATGAGGAACATTTTTGTGTTAGATAAGCGTACAGGGGCTATTGCGCTTGTACTTTTCTAATGACCACACCACACTAGACTTTACAGTTGTTTTCTACCTTTCTCTGCCTTATATTTTGCAGGCGACTCATCTACAGCCCTTGAACTAAAAGGTGCAGAAAGACAGGTGATTTCCTTTCTTCCCAGACAGCTTGGCCTAGACACAGAGGTTCTCCTCCGCGTGCAGAAAGATCCACTTTTACACATACACGGCTTTTATGGTAATGCTATTTCTCTGGTAATACCATTTCTCTGCTAAAGCGCAGGCTTCTTTAGACATATCATACTGAGGTAACACCTATCCTTGACAGAATGATGTGCTCACAGGCTATTATTAATTGACTGTGATGAAAAGTAACTTGTTATCAAATCATGGTGATACGACCATGGATACAAGAAAATAAGCCTCTTTTGGGTCAGAAGGTATGTTTTTTTGCTGGGCTAAGTAGCTAGAGTTTCATTTCTTATTTTCATCATGTATAAAACATGTACATACCCTGAAAGGAGTCCTCAAAATAATTTTAGTTTATTTTTTCAAGCTAAGTACATATGGCTGAAGATACATGTTCAGTACTGAGATTGAAAGTGTCTGAGACAAAATTCAAAGAAGTAGACTATTTGTAAAGCAAAGTAGATCAGACTGTTAAAATCCAAACTAAAAAAAAAGTTACATGACTAATAGATATGACCAGCAGTTTAAAATCTCTACTGTGCGTTTATTATTTTTAAATAGAGAAAAAAATAAAACATTTCACTAAATACAGAGAATTGGTTGTGATTCTGACCAAGCTTGCATTTAGGCAATATCTCTGGAAATATCTGCTCGTAGGTACTTACACAACTCCCCTGTCACCACAATCTGTGTGTACCTTGCAAACACTAATGAGCACTGAAATTATTCTCCCTAAGTTATAGGTCTCTGAACTGTTTGCAGCATTTTTGTCACTACCTTCACCCTAACGTCATTTGCTGGTTAAAAGTTTTTGAAGCTATATTTTCTTTTTTTCCCTACCCCAATAACTGACCTTGAGTCCTTGCTCAAGACTTCTTTAATTAATCTGGGATTCAAAATACAATGTCTGCTCTAGTCTCCTCGCAAACTGACCTCACAAAATGCTAAATCAGAAGTGAACTCATTAACATTCAGAACCACTGCAGACGAACAAAGGAGGAACATTACAGAAAATAAAAGGAAAGATATTAAAAGAAGGGCATTGTGGGGAGGAGAAGGAAGAAAATAATTTCTTAAGTGGACTGGAGAGAAGGAATAGGTGAAGGAGGCCACCCTGTATCAGAACATCTTTGCAATGTTCTGTCATTTGGCAGGTAGAATGAGATTGCCTGTAAAAATTTTTCATTTTAGCTTGAATGCAAGGACTCATTAAGAAGCCTATTTAAACAGGATGAAAAGCATACACAAAAATGCATGTAGCCGATGCCGTCATCTTAATGGACACACAATGAACTGGCAGGTTTTTCTTCAGCATAACATTGCCAATGTTTTGAAATTTTTTATTTTTTCCCTAATGGTATTTTTCTCCTTCTTCATTAAGTAAACATCCTAGCAGCCTTTCACTTCAGTGACTTGTTATAACAGTCCCCATCATTAAAACAGTTTGGTAGCTCTACTTATTATAATACCTGTGATGTTCTAAGGAATATCTAGAACCACAAAAGGAGCCTTGATTTTGATTACTTGCATGGGAGAGAAAAGAGTGTGAGAAGCGAATTGACAAAATTAATACCTCGTGGTATGAAATGAGTAATTTGATTAATGACTAAAGACTGATTTCTGTTGTTTGGCCAAAAGAACATTGTGGGAGTACATTGTACACAGAGTATTCTACTCCAGCTAAGTTAGGGATTGGAGTCATTTTAAAAATAAACCAGCCTAGTTGCTAAGATATTCATCAAGGAGGTGACGGGAAGCCTGAATTCCAGATTTCTGCTCTCAGAATTATTTTTACTTTTACCCAATGACTGCCTAATATAAAATGTATAAACAGTGATGGGAACAGTTACCAGAGTTCAGGACTCTCCTGCTGACCTAAAGGCTACATTAGGCCATCTGTACAGAGTGGGTTTTTTCCTTTTTTTTTCCTTCTTCTTTCCATTCTGTTCCTATGAATCTTACTTTCTTTGTTAGTCAGTAGGTCAAATTTCAGCAGGAGGGGTGGAAGGTGACACACTGAAGCCATATGGTGCTTAAGACTTTTTGGGGGATGTAAATTACATGCATTTGAATCTCTTCAGCTGAAGATAGATAGGAGTCTGAGGCACTAATGTCTAATACCTCATACAGATTGTTGGCACCACTTGCTCCGATTTCAATGAAGGTGGCTCTGGCTGCTAGAACTTGTATTTCCTTTAATATTTTAGTTACAACTATTGTAATAAACCAAACAGGCCAGACCCTGTCCTGTCAACCTGTTGGAAAGTAACACAGCATGACTTGTGTCCATACGGCAAAATTCTCTTCCCCTGCTAGATCATGGCAATTTCACCCATGCTACACGTTTAGGGACGCTGCAAGGGTTTTGCCACTGACTGCTCTGCGCCTCAACAGTGTGCATCGCTGGCAATTAAATGCTATGGCTCATTGCATACCCACGGCCTGCTGCTATTGCTTTAGTAGTAACGCCGCCCATGCAGTGTGCATGGTGGTCATCCAACCATGCTTACTAGGTCTGACCCTTTACAGAACGGAAAGATTACTTCACCTAGATTTTACCTAGGTGCGTTTGGATGGGACCTACTTCCCTGGCTGTTCACAGCACGATTCATGTACTGAAGATAGACGTGCAGATACTAATGAAATCATCGAGTCAAATTAAAGCAGTCAGTTTAGTCTCCTTGTATGAGCACTAGCTATTTTGTTTTTCTAGGTGGGAATTTTAGATTTCGATGGTTAAAGTGATGCAAGGTTTATCGATGTACCTAAGGTCTTCTTCATGTCTGGCCTGTGGACAAATACATTCCTAGAACTGTATTCTCATGGTAACTCTGGCTTAGCAGTAGATGAATTTTCTGTTCTTGTTAGAAAATGATTAATACATTGTTTGCTAAGAAACCATGAGTGGTGGTTGCATAGAGGGAAAACAAAGGACCAGATTGTTCTGAACTCTAACTGAAATAAGGCAAAATATCCCTGCAATTCAGTAGTGTGGCTATTTTTTTCTTTATATTATTTATTTCCAAACTTTAACCTTTTATAAAACTGAATTAGGAAAGATTTAGGCTGGACTTGGATATACATATATATATTTTTTGAATTTTTTTTGCTAAGAATGAACCTCTTAGGGTGGATGTTTTCTTTATTCCCAGAGGAAAACCCTCAAGCTACATTTTGCAATTTCTCTCTTGGGGCCAATTATGTAAAGGGCATCTACCCTGTGTTTCAGAGGCTACAATTATCAGTTGCCAAGCTTGCTCACATGTTCAAAGGAGGCTCTGCACATGTGTTTACGTTAATTTTCAGCTCTCATGAGCACACTAATTCAAAGAAGAGCTAACTGAGTCACTGTTAAAGTTATATTCCCTCACCCTTCATGTACAGCAGATTGGCTTTGCAATTCTGTAGCAGGCATTTTAAGCCTTCCCAGTGAACAAAGCACATGATATACATTAATAATTGTCTGTGGTAGTCTGACAGACTCAAAAAGGACATAAGAAAAAGGACCAGCATGAAAAAGGAGTCTGAGAGAGAAAGACCCAACGGAGTTCTGTACTGATTCGGTCTCCTTGGAGTGAATATAGCTGTCATCATCTCTCCTGTAGAAAATAAGCATTAAAGAAGCCAGCTGGCAATTATTTCTCAGGATCTTATTTATAGCACAAGGGGATTTTCTTTCTAAAGAACTGTTATTCTTTTTTAAAAACATTTTGTTACGTTTGTGTATTAGCTTTTGAAAAATCATAGGAAAGCGCCATAATTGCTAATTAGAAAACAGTTAAAGAGACATTAATGAAACTCCTACATTGGTCTTTTATGCAGAGAATTGATGAGATTTTTTCCTAAGCAGACACAGTTCTCAGACAGATTCATTAGCTGGTCTCTAACATGCACAATACAGTTAATGAGCAGAACATACATGCCATTTATTCAGCTATATCAAGTGGTATTTACTCATTTGGGGAAAAAGCTACATGTTAAATATAGTTATTATGTGAACTGAAAAAGTTATACATTTTTAATGGAGATAAAAGTTAAACTTTGGAAGAGTTTGTCAGTTTGTTTCATAAATTCACCATCATTTCATAAATACTTCATCGCTTGACTTTTTTTTCAAAATAAAAACAAAATAAATTTTAAAATAAGTGCTTAGCTTCAAGTTCAATAAACTAAATTTTTGGGAAAAATCATACTGCTTCCCATTGCTGTGAAGAGTAGCAAACTGCATGAACATAATGTTGCTTTCAGCCCTTTACTTTTTCAAACAAATGATGAATAGCCTGGTGAGTGACACTGTACAACTAACAGATCTTGAGTATATTGTGACAAATGCAATTGTAAGTCCAAAGTTGGCTTGGTGGGTCAAACCTTAGATGGTGTAAATTGCTTCAGCTGTATATATGGAATTAAACTAAATTTCACCAGCTAAGATACTGTCTCTGTTTTTTCACCTCATTTAAGGTTATACTGTGATTATTTTTCATCATAGGTGCAAATAAATCAGATGTGCTATACAGGTTTATGATTAGTAGTCAACACTTGCATCGTATTTTGTGCTCACTGTGACAAACCTGGAAATATATATTAGTTTAAAGGATGTGGCACCTGGTTTTGTGGCTTTACAGTAGCTTGTTTGCAATTGTGTCACTTCCAAAAAACGCTGCTAAGGGACCCAGCCAGGAGTATGATGATCCCAATAACGGATATCCCAACAGTACCGCAACACAGTAGCCTGTGGTGTATCCATGAAGAGGATCTTTTTGATCCTCACTCCTAGAGACATAGCTGTTTTGCAAAGCAGAAGAGAAGAGATTAAAGGGAATGTAAAGCTTTATAGAGCTGGGCCCTGGAAAAAGGAGGAGAAGTTAAAGGAAACTATTCAGGCTTTCGAGGCAAGACGAAGAGCAAACAAGAAATCAGATTGCCAGAGACATGTGAATCTGGTACCGTGATGGACAGGAGGTTGCTATGGCTCCATGTGTCTTGGTCCAATCAGTAGAGAGGCTGAGCTTTTATTCCCAAGGGACACGCTCATGCGCTGCACACAGTGCCTTACCAGCACCCACAGAAACACACAGCACCCACACAAACGTGACCAGCGTGGATGGCCTGATGCTGGTCCTCCTCTTCTGCTGATCGTGATGGAAGTCTATACATATGTGAAGACAATAAGGATCCCTCAGTAACTCGCCTTAGACACTCAGTCTACCCAGTAGCTAGCTCCAGACCCCTGGCCCCCAGTGCCCGCAGCCCCACTTCAGGTGCTGGGACGCAAACCTCTTCTCAATATACACACACAAGAACAGGTCTATCTGGCAGCTGGTCCAGACCCACAGTCTCCCAGGCTGCCATCTCTCAGAATCCCTGGTCAGCCCAGTATCCAGAGCCCCAGCTCCCTAGTAGCTGCCTCCCAGACCTCTTATCTTGCTCACCAGCTACTCTGGCTTGAAGTTTGCCAGCAAATTGCACTCACACATGCAGTCCTGCAATTCCTTAGGGAAACAGACTCAGGTCACTCTGGTTGCTGGCATTCAGACCTACTGGCCTCTGTGACCTGCGGTCCCTTCTCTAGTTGCTGGCAAACACGCATACACACGGAACTGCATGTGAGCTCACACTGAAAGTAGGAATAGGATTTAATAATCCTATGTGGTGGTCAGGCACAGGGCTAGGCCAGACAAGCCTACAGCCCAGCAACCTTATTTATTCTCAGCCAGCCTCTTTATCCCCTCTCTGCTCTATTTTCTCATGCTTGTTCCTCCCCAGTCCACCCTGACCTCTACCTTTTCTTCCTTCTGATTCTTCCCCTAGACATCCCATAACAAGTCTTGCATATTCCCACAATCCCCTTAAAATACCTTATAATATAAATTTCATGCAACCTCCAAATGGCCTTCCCCTGCTTCCCACAAGGAGTCCTATATCCCTGTAGGCCATAACCCTCTTCATTCTGCAAATTGTTCTGGTAAGGGAGTTTCTTTGATTGAACCACTTTGTTGGGTTTCACACCAAGGACGATGGTCTGAGTGTTCTCCTTGACTAGCCCTCACAGTAGCCTATTCGGTGTGCCTTGTTTGCCCTGGCATTGTTCCTCTGAGCTGTGCCAGGCCTCTGGTTTTGTGGTGACCAGCCTCTAATCACACAGCTTAGCACTGAACAGTCTGTTTCTCCCAGTCTTAGGTGGGCTCTGAAGGATCTATGTGCTGCAAAAACTAAACTTTAGAAAAGGAGAGTGGCATATCTATAGAATTTTCTTTTTCTTTTACCCTTTTTATGTTTTGCAATTTTGACCAAATGGAGATCCAGTTCTTTACTTCAGAGAAGCTCTTCCACTTTGCATAATACAATTATTATGATCAAAATAATTATTCATTGGAACAGAGAATGAGAATGTTAGGGCAGTTACCTTGGAGGCCCAGATTGCAATTCCTCTTCCAGTGAGTACATAATTATGCGTAAAAAGCAACATTGAGAGTAGCACACCTCAGGACCACTGCTTGTGGCACTCTTCAAGAAGGTAGAAATCAAATAAAACAAGATTTTCTTCCTGTGCTCCCTGGTAGGCCTTGTTTGCTCAACCTGCTACTCTTCTGAGTACAAATGACATGTTGCTATCATTTTACTATCTGTTGTACAAGCTGAGATGTGAGTCACTGATGTTTCTTTCTTGTTGTGTGCTGACTGGGATAGATTTAATTTCTGAATTCTACTAGAGGTTTCAAAATAGCTCTTGGAGCTGTCAGGGTCTGGAGCAGAAGTCTGATGAGGAGCAGCTGAGGGAACTGGGGTTGTTTAGCCTGGAGGAAAGGAGGCTGAGGGGAGACCTCATCGCTCTCTACAGCCACCTGAAAGGAGGTTGTAGCGAGGTGGGGGTTGGTCTCTTCTCCCAGGTAACAAGTGATAGGACAAGAGGAAATGGCCTCAAGTTGCACCAGAGGAGGTTTAGACTGGATATTAGGAAATTTTACTTCACTGAAAGGGTTATCAAGCATTGGAAGAGGCTGCCCAGGGAAGTGGTTGAGTCGCCATCCCTGGAGGTATTTAAAAGACGTTTGGATGAGGTGCTTAGGGACATGGTATAGTGGTGGTCTTGGTAGTGTTAGGTTTACGGTTGGACTTGATGATCTTAAAGGTCTTTTCCAACCTATACGATTCTGAGATTCTGTGATTCTGTAATTAATGGATCAGTGCATGGCCAAGGACAGAAATATAGATACCAGCAGGGTCTTTTGTTTTCTTAAATGTACTAGTGAATGTTTGGGGGTAGACAAAGGGTAGGTCTTAAAGCTCTCCCACCCCATAGAATCCTAGAATCAGCTCATGATGTGGCTGCATTGAGCCAGGCTCACCATTTTA
The DNA here is from genome assembly GCF_035582795.1 of Mycteria americana. Classification (NCBI taxonomy): domain Eukaryota; kingdom Metazoa; phylum Chordata; class Aves; order Ciconiiformes; family Ciconiidae; genus Mycteria; species Mycteria americana. Next base: position 11,218,347 of record NC_134365.1, on the reverse strand, counting down.
ATGTTCTGGTGGGACTATGGGCACCCAAAGCTGTTGGCATTGTAGTAAATAGCATTAATGAATCAACAGAAACTGAAAGCATTAATTAAGTAAAATTCTGTCCAAAAAGCAGCTATTTTTATACCAGAGTCATAGTCACACCCAGCCATACCCATGCAGAAATTAATATAATATAGAATAAAGACAGCTGAGATGGCTTTAAATATCTTGCTTTGGTTCCAGCCGGTGTCTAAATGCTTTAGAGAGCTCCTCGTAAAGTCTTGCCCTATGAAGTATTAAATCTGAAATGTTGTGCAGGAAGTCTCTGTCTCCCATGCAAGCTGAATTATCTGTGTTTCTACTTGAAGTCATTGTAGCACACATATGAACTCTTTTTTTTTTTTTTAGCTTGATCAAATGATGTCTGAACAATTCAAAACTCGGCACAGATCAAGGGAAGCAGCTTGGCTAAAAATATCACAAGTCCTGAAAACACGTACATTTGACTCTGCAAGGTGTGACTTCAAAGTCCATCTGGTGAATCGACTGTTCTTAAGGTTACTGAACTCTGTTAGCTCTATTTCTTAGTGTTAACTGAAAGTAAAAATGCACAAAATTAAGTTGCTAAGTATTGGGGCTTAATGGGTTCAAGGTTTCACCCATAGATTCCTGTTGCTGACAGAAATGGGTAAGATTTTCAACAGCAACTGCTAATTTCAAATGCTGCAGATTTGGTGTGACTGTTTAATGATCCTTACTCTTTACAGAAAGCACTGGCAACTTGCTTTCTAATGATTTGGCTTCTTTAAGAGATGATGTGATAGCAACATTTTTTCTGCCGTTATTTTCTTTTCTATTAGTAGTGTTTCCATGTGGAGGTAAAGTTGCCATCACTTTTGTGGTTTGATCTGCACTGCTGTAATGAGATGTGTGCACTACTAGCTATGTCTATCAGATGTTAGGATCTCTCTTCTAATACCAGCTAATGGCCACATAGTATCATTGATTACTAAGCAGAGTTGCCCATTGATTTCACTAGACTGCTGGAAAATCAATAAAATAATGTGGTCCAAATTTCACTGAACAAAATCTACAGCCCATTTTATTTGGAATATAACTGACTGTGTAGGGCAGATTACACATCAGGTTATTTTATGTGCCTGTTCATTGTGAACTGACTAAATGTGAAAGCCATTAGCATTTAAGAATGGAAAATAATATAACGCACACAGGGGGTCTAATTAGCTTTCTCCTTCTGACTTGTGTCATTAGTTACACTGGTGTAAAGTGGGTATAAAATGCTATTATTCTGGTCCAGGTTTTTTTTCTCACTAGTATAAGTGACTTGGGGATGTGTAGAGCAAGGGTTAACTGAGAAATTTTATTTAAAGTTTTATGCTATTTCTATACTAGTTTTATAAAGGAGATAGCATTTCTGTAACATACTCCTGCTGTTTCATTTCCGTTACTCTTTAGTAGTGATGAGACCAAAGATCAGGTCCAGAGCGTCTGCCTTTTGTTATATGATCTTGACATTATTCAACACCTAAAGAGGAAGGATGGTCCAACACTGAGGGTATTGGCCCTCTCATTTCCATAGCCCAAGTTCAGTTCCCTATTTTTATGCAATTTGTGCAATGCTGCTAAACCTGCACAAAGCAATATCCCACAGAAGTGCTAGGCTAGCACTATCTGAGCTGGTGTTTTTGAGGCTGGCAGAGATGTGAATTTGAACCCTGGAAGTTTCATGACATTTTTATAGGCCATGTGTACTAATTACCCATGGATCTCGCCATGCTTGAATGTCACTGCACAGCCAAACACCATCTCAGCAGTCTGAGCTTCACTTTCCCATCTGTGAAATGGAATTTATAATACTTTGCTATCTCACAGTGGTACTGGGAGGAAAATACATTTAAGAGTGTGAGATACTCATATACCAAGCTAATAAGGGTGTTGGAAATCCTTGGAATATTTAGTTACGTTAATTTGATACATCACTTTAATTCAACATAAAATATAGAAAGTCTTAAACCTTTCCCATGCAGAATTTAGTCTGGCTCTGTGATGTAATGAAGACATTTAATTGCATTCTTCTCTTGTATTTTGCTGATGAATAAATGACTCTCAGCGGTGTTGTTTTCAGGGCCTGAACTTCAAGCATCTGCCAAGAATTTTTTTTTTTGCCAGGCTACCCTAGCTTTTACAATCCAGACTTGGGCTCTATCCCAACTACTGCAGCCTGACACTAGGGTTGTTTTGTTTTTTTTTTAAATTTTACTAAAATAATGCTATTTTCTTGCAACTAGAAGATGCTATGCCAATGTGGGGTAGGAGTCAACTGAGTAACAGTCTTTTCTTTACATCCCAATGATGCAAGGCAGAATTTAGTGGACTGAAGAGCTAGAGGCAAAGTCTGACAGACAGACTTTTGAATTGCCAAAAAAAAAAACCAGGCGGCAGAGTGTGGTCTGCCCTCTCTAGGCTGTGCTTTCCTCTCTCCCAGGTAGAAAGAACAAAAGGGTTTGAGAGACCTAGAGCTGGAAGGGAGATTCCATATTATGCTGTCAGCATAGCACAGGAACACTGCAGATCTAACAACCTGCTAGGAAGTGAAACTGTGGAGTCATTCCTATTTTTCAGACATGCTGAAGCACTGACTATGGATTATTTGTTTTGTTTTGTTTGACCCTAACTTCTCATTGATTTATTTTTGCCTTACCAGAAACAGTTGGCAGAGCAGAGAAGTCAAATACAGTCTTCCAAGAGAAAATAGCTTACGACAAAAGATAAACACAGGCAAGGAGAATTAAAAAAATCCTAGAAAGAAGGTGAGATGAGGTGATGACAGAAGGGAAGAGGTGTTTGGAACAGAGAGGGTGGTGCCAGAAATTGTGTATACAACTCCCTTTTCCTTAGGAGAAACTCCACATATTGCCAAGGGCTCAGGCCGGAGTGGGATAAGCTTTTATTGTGCTCAGCAGAGTGAGAGAAGACAACCATTTAACCACTGGGACTTGGGCAATCTGCAGACTACATCTGCTACGGTCCTTTTACACAGAATTTCAATCAGTTTTGAAAACTGTCCTTTGCCTTCACTCAAAAAGCAGTCAAGAGCGACTCAGCACTGAAGCTACTGTCGCAGCATATGATGAGTTTTATTCATGGCAGTAGGTAAATACCAAAGGTGATGCACGGTTCCACACTTTGATGCTACTAATTAGTCAGTCAGTTATTTAAAAATTAGCCTCTAGCAAAATATTTAAAACGTCTCTATCAATGTTGGAGAATTCTTCAGATTCAGTCTCAGACAATGAATAAGTAAACTTAGCCTGAGGCTCAAAAAAGCAATGCATTTTCTTAATTTTATAGTCATTACTGGATGATAATTGCTTTGTACACTCCTGAATGAGTAGAAGTTGTGATGCTTCCTTCTGGGCAGCCATATTTTAATCATCTTGTCAGACTTCTACTTAAGGACAGGTGTCCATAAAAGCATGCTAATGGCATACCTGTTTTACCAGTATAATGCTTCTGATATTACTGGAACTGCTTATTCACTTCATTGGGGCAAAGGCAGGTGAGCCCAGGGGTGTGTGATATCATTCTGAGCTGGACACTCTGGCTAAAGAGCTTTCCAATCTACAGAAAGCACTTACATAATGCCTTTCAAACTGAAAACATTGCATTTTTTTTCAATCCTTAACTATTTTAAGGTTTCTCATGAGAGATTGTACCATCTTCCCAATGGTGAAACCAACAGCAGACATCACTGAATTGTCCTGAGAAATGTCAATGCATTTGGTATAACCTGGAAGAAAAAAGTCAAAGTGAAAACAAGAAAATTTCCATTCAAAAATAGACATGTCAGGGAGGGGTCCATATGAATGAAATTATGATTTTCTGTCAATAGTATGTGAAATTTCTTCATCATAGAGATCACTGACAATCAAGGATACTCATTTTTATTTTCTGAGTAAAGAAAGTGAATGATAGCCAACAAAGCTTTGCAGATAAATATGTGTGACATTTACAGTGGTTGGCTCACCTTATATTTCCTTTTACTAGTTTTAAGATCATATTTACTGTTGTTTTTGAAGATCTTTATATCCCTCTATCCTTTCTAACATGAAGACATATTAGGCATAAAGCATAAATCTGTTGCTTTCTTTATTATGAGTTGGCCCCATAAAGGCAGATTTATGTCTTTGAAGTTTCTAAATAGTGACAAAATCAAGCTTCTGATCTAAGAACTTTCTTTTAACACTGTGTCTCAGTTAAATGGGATCATAAGTGAGGACACTTCCTCTAGTAAAAAAGTCAAAAGTCATTATAAAAGATGTTCTCCTTTTTCTCCTTATGGAAGATCATCAAACTTACAATGTTGGATTCAATACGGAAGGTAGTATTAACCTGCAAACTATATGGATGCAGTGCTGGAAATATTCTGTATGGCTCCTTTTCACCTTTCACCAAGTCAGTACAGGAGAAAGCTGCAAGTTCACAGATGTTTTTTTTTCTGCTGCCATCATGGTTATTTTCAAATGCATTCTTAGATCATGCATTCCTAAGGGAAAGTCCTTTCCTCGTCTAGCACAAAGCTGATCGCTTTGCTGCTGTCCTTTTGATTTAGAGAGAAAAATCCCATGTCTGATGTACAACTTTGATTTCCTAGTAATTAAAATTGCAGTGTGGGAGCTCATCACTCCTCCTCCAATCCACCCTGCTGAGGTTCAAGGCTACCTTTGGAACATTTCCACCCCCTGATGCAGTAAGATTGAAGAGAAGTCCTTGTTGCTGTTTACATAGTTCCCACAAATTCACTAAATGCTTTCTGAATCTACAAGCAGGTGAGCTACTTTAAAGCATGAACCATGGCTAAATAGAACACATATTTGTACTGGGTTAGTCTATCACCTTTATAAGGAAAGTGAGTGGTCTGACTTTTCTGTCTTTTAAGTCTCTTTTTTCTGTCTTTCAAAAGGACATTGTCATGGGAACTTCTAGCGCTACAAAGATCAATAGAAAATTTTACTTATGTGTTAGTTTTGGAGAAATGAACCGTAACAGTTAGGTTTTCTACAGCATTATCATCACTGAACTGAAATCACTCCCCATCCAAGTTACAGAAACTTTTCCACTGACAAAGATACCCACCTGTATTGCACAGATATAAGAATAGAAATCAGTAAAACGCTCCTACAAAATGATTTGGGTGGTCTTGAAACATCTTGAAACAAGACGATTTTTTTTTTTTTTTTTGGGTAAAAAGGCAGTCCTAGAAATCCACCATTTTACAAATCTAAAATAAATATTTTCTTTCTGTATCTTCCCCCAAAAGCTCTTGGCAGTTTCACTTTTGCACTTCAGGCCAAAACTAAAATTGACATTAGCTTAGAAATGGGCTGCCAAACCGTATTTTCCTCCCCATCTTTCCTTTTCTGCCACCCCAGGGTGACTGTCAGTGAGCCAGGAAGGCTGTAGGTCAAACATAAAACCAAAGCATGTGATTCACACAATTTTTCTCCAGGACTGGGTACCAGACAAGCAGGGATTTGTGATGCTTAGCTAGAAGTATCCTACTTGCATACTTATTCTTAATTTTCTACCATTTTCTACAGACAAATAATAATTATTAAAAAAAGCCTTCCATCCATGTCTTCAAAGCATTACTCTAATAGAAAATTATGAGAAAAAAACTCTGGCACTCTTATTAGCATGATATATGAACCAGTATTCATTGTTAAGCAGAGGACTGGAAGTTTACCTTAAAATAAAATACTAATTTGGAAGATTTATGTAGTCTTGCCTGCGTTGTACATATACTTCTCTGCTTCACAGTGTGGAGCAGCCACATCACCATGCCTCAAGGAGGCAAATAAAAGCACTGAAGTTTATAAATCACTCATTTTCTACAGTGTATCAGCACTGAGTTATTTAGCACAGTCACTTCTCTTATTTTGACACATTTGGGAAAATTCACAGCATCTAATTGGCTTTCAAACTCCCACTTCTACCTATGTGGCTTGTTAATCTGTCATTAGCACACACGGGATGTAAAAGAAAACATGTAGCATAGGAATATTGACTGGCTCAAGAGCTGCTAAAAGGTTTCATGTTGCACTGTAAGTGCCTTTTTCATCTTGGCTTTTTTTTTTTTTTTTTGGTATTTACAAAATAGAAAATAAGTCTTTGAGTCTTTAGCTCATCACCCTACTGAAGTACCATGGTTTGACAACATTTTCTCCTTTATTATTGGGAAAAAAAAAATCCATTTTCCTGGCTGCAACAACCATATCCCTGTCTTTTGTTGATGTGGTTGAGCGATATACTAAGGATGAGTGCACAGTTTGGGTACTAATCTAACTGTGGATCCTGAACCCATCTATGATGTACCCAGGTTGCTGGATGCCTGTATGGGTCATGTCAGATAGACATAAAATGTTGCCTTCTGATTACAGTGTAGAATAAGGGCAGACTCCAGAAATTTGGTTTTAATTTTAAATGTTCCTATTTTGTGTGCAGACTGGATTTCAGTTTCTTCTTACCTGACTAATTCGGCACTCACAGAACAAAAATATTACCAGGCACAGAAGTTTAGTGGAATGCCTATTGTGGGACATATGTTGGGTATACAGAAATGAAAGAATTACATTCTGCACTTATTTAGACTTCTGACATCTTAGTTGAATTCAGTGGAATTGCCCATGTGAGAGTGGAATTCAAAATATTGTCTAGTTTTTGTTTAGTGATTATATCCAGAAAAAAAATCTTATTGAAAAAAAAAGCATAAGGTATATATAGGTAAGCATAAGGTAATATACCTATCAACAGTAAGCCCCAAAATTAGTTGTATAAAATTCTGGAGAGCAGTATTGCAACCTTAGCAATGCAGTAAACTGGGTGGACTGGGTGCCTGAGGAACGGAGGATGAAGACAGTCCAGAGCAAGACTCAGATCACATGCAGTCTGTCTAAATTGAGACTTAGGCATCATATTCAGAGGTGTTTTTTACTCCTGATGCACATTTTTTGAGCATCTCATCTCAGGTTCTCACATATTTGAAAAAATGAACTATTTATTTATTTATTTATTTATTTATTTATTTATTTATTTTAGCAATTCTATTTCCCAGCTCTGTTGTGAACCGTAAAAGGAATTTCTATGACAGGCCTAGGTTATTAAGTGCATGCAGAATGCTCTTTCACTGCTGACACTAATAAACTTAGCACAAAACACAGAAGCAATGGACACATTCTTAAAGTCACAAAATTCTCTTGGGGGTTGAACTTGGTGCTGTTTGTGAGAAGTGATTAGTGCTCCCCCCCAGAGCTGGAGCCCTGCTTTCAGTTTTCCCTACAGGCAGTTCAGCTTTGACTCCCCATTGCCAAGGAATACTGCTTGAAAAGACAGGGAGATGAAAGAATACTTGTTTCAGGCTGTTTACACATTTTACATTAATCGGTTATTGGATAAAAAACACAGTTTAGGGACTGCTCATGTTTCCCTTTCAAAGGGCAGTGATTTGATCAACAGTCAGTAGTGTCGGGCACCCTCTTGTATGACTCCTGTGGTGAAATATGTTGCATGAACTATCTTGCATGGTTCTAGGTGAAACAGCAATTTGTTATCCACAAAAGAGGCAGAAGAAGTCATCATAAGGGTCTCTAACATGCTAACTGGTGCATTTCCTGAAGTGAGTGATAGGAATTTGATCATCATAAAAGTAAGGAGATTACTGAATTAGCTGTCTTGCTTCCTGGGTTTGTCATTCTTATGATACTGCTATGTAGATGATGGGCAGCATCACCGCTGTGGCTGAAATAACCAGAGACCTCATTAGCATCGTGGTGCCTCAGTCCTTACGTAAAGACTCACTGTCTGGAATGTCAGATGGGCAGAATCTGCAGCCACAAATGTGGCATGTATGCCCAAGTCCTACTGAAATTCAGGTTCCTAAGGTCCACAGAAAGTTAGATGGGATAGTCTGTGCTTCCTGCTATGTAGCTCCAGAAGGTTTCCTGGGAAGGGAAATATCAAATGACCTTCTGGATACGACCAGTTTCCACGTAACTTTCATGGAAGAAGGAGAGTCAAGATTTCAGATACACTGAATTGCTCTTTGAAGACAAAGGCATCTCTTCATTGGTTGCACAGGTATAAGCTCAGCTTGGGATCTCCAAGGGAGTGTGCCAGGGTAACATGCCAGCCTGTTTAGGCATTGCTGTTCCTAAATTGAAAGATCAAAGTTAGCAGTACGAACCCAGAAGAAAGCTGTTACAGCTGTTTGCAGAGATCTTCTGTATTATTTTGGAAGTATAAATTGGATTCCTGCACACTTTGGAGCTCTTGGTAACATGTTCAGACCTTCGGGAGGAACAAACTTAAATATCAGCCTCTTTCATTAAGTTTGGTACCCAGCATTTTTTATGGCCAATGGTGGGTCCTCTTAGCTAGTTGAGCTGTCGTAGCTCAGTAATCAAGTGCTCCAAAAGCAGGAAGTGCAACATTCTAGGGTTACTTTGGACATCATTAATTTCTAACAAAACATCACATAATTCCTAGTTCTGTAATTAATATCTAGACACTGTGGCTGCTTCGGTAAAAACTCCCATAAAATATCTTCTTGAGACACTATAACAAAAAGAATCAAATTATTGCCTGAAACTCTGAACTTTAAAATCTTGTGTTTGGTATAGGACTTACAAAGACCAATCCACCTCTACAGGTTATTAAACCTTCTTGGTCCATGTAGCTTACTGGTAGGTTACTGACATACATAAAATTATCTCACTTTTTTATATTTGTATGAAAACATGTGAACAGGAGCAATAATACATCAATTGTAACTGTCACCAACGAGAAGACATTGTTCATATTTAAGTAAAAACAATACAGCAATGTAATCAAGATCAAATTAGGTAATTAACAATTTAGCCTCAGTAATTGGAATGGTGCTTAAGCAAAAATAATTTGTACCAAAAATAAATAATCTTTATGAGTGCTGAAAAGAATGATCTTCATTTGATTATAAACTAAACTAAATGACTTTTCTCAAGTTAATTAGGCATTTTACCTAAATGTTTTTAATTCTATTGCTGAAGCCGTACTATTACTTAATGACTAAATTGCAGCTTAGAACCAATTATGATGCTTCTTTTTCAGACTTTTGTTTTTACCCAACAGCTATTCCCCCACTTCCATGAACCGAGACACAGGGTTTATAGGAGGCAATTCTCAATAAATTTCCAAGTTTACTTGTTTTCTATCAAAAGTTATAGATGGTAATTTCAAATATCTTCTACAGAATGTATTTAGGTTTGTACTTTAATGAAACTGTTGGAATTAGGGAACATTTCTTTCATAACTCTCCCTGCAGTGGCTCTTAAAGATGCAGTCACAGACCAAGGCATACAGCCATATTTTCACACCTTAAAATAAAAAAGCTGATGGGTCTCTCAGCAATATAAAAGAGAAAAACCTGGAAAATAAATTGTTGGGTATTTATGATGTTTTCAAAATGTTTTCGGCTGTTGCAGTTTCGCTGGACTTTGAATAGAAGTTGAGTGCAAACAGAAAACAGCGTTCTTCTTTACAGGTCCCCTTCACGGGCTGGAAGAGACTGGTGAAATTCCAGAATGGAAGTAATGAGTGGGATTCTTATTTTTTCATTTTTCTTTGTGGAGACTGGAGATTCTTGGCTTACTTAAAGAGGGGTCTTGGTCTTTGGTTTTACAGTTCACAGGCATTGATTTAATCACTTTATGATATCTTTCTGCAAGGTGTAAGGCCCTCCAAATGACATTAATTAGTGTTGTGTGTATTTGCCCTGGTTTCAGCTGGGAAAGAGTTAATTTTCTTCCTAGTAGCTGGTACGGTGCTGTGTTTTGGATTTAGATTGAGTCAGCATCAGTGAGTAACATTCTAAAAAGGGTTGATTTAATCTGCAAGGCACAAAAAAAAAATTAAAATATCAGGTTGCATGAGGTGATTTTTTGAGGATACTCAAAATGGTCCAATGTATGTACAAGATATTAAGGTTAAATTGTATAACTAGTCTATGGAAAGGTAGAATAAACTAAACATAGCCAGTTGAGGGGTGAGGAGTGGGACTTCGTGACAACCAGCTATTCTGCATTTACTCATTAAAAAATTAAAAATAGGTTTAACTTACTGACAAATTTCTCCGGCTTCTTTTTTATTTAAAAATAAAACAGGTTGAAATGCAATCTGTAAAGCAAGCCAATTTTTTTTTTCTGAAGTCTTTTTTATATAACCACAAGCAACATTCCAGTTCCATTGTTATCCCTGGTGATATCAATAAAAAAGTGATTTTTCTTATTCTTGCCTTGTCAGTAAAGAATCAGGTGGCCAATGTACAGTGAAAGGATTTCCCATTTGGAATCATAGCCTTATTTTTTCCTGTTTATGAATAACAAATTGCTTGGATTGCATACATAAATCCATACATATGCTCATAATTTGTGTACGCACTATGAAGCCAAAGAAATTATTTGAAATTCTCTTATGAGAAAAGAGTCCACATCCCTTCTTTTAAAATCTAGTTATTACAGCAGAGGAGGTAAGACTATAATGACTTGTGAGAACAAATCTGCAATTTTCAATTCAATTTTGTGAAGTTTATGAAACTATAAAGAACAAGAGGTTACAAGAGTGTATGTGTGTTATTCAAAATGAGACAATTTTAATTACATGTGGTTTAACTGAGACTGTATGATACCAACTTATAGGAAAAAAAATGTTTAAAAAGATGTATTGGTTCAGCCAGATGATCAAAATGCAGACTGTCACACGTTGCCAATGGCCAAATTAGTGACATGCAAGATGGCTGAAGTCATATATTACTTATGCTGACTTATGGATGTGAAATAAGAAAAGATGATTATTAGCAAAGATCCAAATAGCTGAGAGACGCAAAATGGACAGCTTGTCATATTGACGGAGCCTAATGAGTTTATAGTTGAATAGGATAAAGATTATAATGAGAGGAAAACGCAGAGTGCATGAAGCTATGCAGTAACAAGAAAGATAATGACTGCTGTAACAACACATGGGCTTACAACCAGATATTGTCCATCTACCACTTTGCAGAACATCTGCTGACAAAGCAGTCTGGTCTTAAGAGAACAAGCCTTTGCTCATTTTCTAATGCATTAGAGCTTGGAGTAGAAACAGTTATGAACTATATTCTTTTTGTCAGAGACACAGTTTTCCTATTTCAAAGCATATAAAGATAATTGGGTTACTGCAACTGAGTGAATTAAGATATCTCAGTTGAGCTGTAGTAACTGACTGGCTGAGCACCTAGTCCACTGCAAATGCAACGTCGGACATTACCTTAAACCACTTTCATGGCAGGAGAGTGTACAAGTAGTTACTGCAGGAAGGTTAAAAGGTGCTTCTGTAGGCTGTATGTGCATGCAATTATCTCTCCATATTGTCAATGTTGCCATATATCATAAAGTTGTCAAGTCTTTATTATTTTCCCAGTAAGTTTTCATTTTCTAGAGTTACTTGTTGCTTGCTTAAGGATGTACTAAGTTCCGCTGCATAAGGGGAAAAAGCGGAATTTAGCAGCAGTATTTTAAGATAACCTATTTTAAAGGATGAAGGAATGTTAAAAGCAAGTTCTAGGTATTGTATGGCACACAAAAAAATGTTTCTTATCTAGATATAGCTGCTTATATATCTGGTAACTACAGAAAGGGAAGACAAGCAAAAAGATCATCTCTTAAGCTTGAAATGCCAAAAAATCCTTAATGAAAAACGTTTGCCACATCAGGCTACATCATACGTGAATGTCTCAATTGGATAGGAAGACTGAGGATATAGCACCAATAAGTATCTGAACTGAATAGAAAAGATAAATGTCTTAGCTTTCTACCTAAAAAGGGAAATTAAGCCCCCTTGAGCTTTATGCCTTTTAGAGGACTCTACTGAATTGTAATACTTCCCTCTTCTCAGATGTAATCAGCTTTCCTGACTCTTACATCTGCATGTAAAATTCTTCATTCTCTCTCTTCTTTGCAGAGGACTTTCCAGAGGATATGTTTAAGACACAAGTGACTGTAGCAGAGTATGGAATTAACTGTCAAAATGAAGAGCAACAACCTGCTAGGAGCAGGGAATGTTTATTTAGAGTTTCCGAAGAAACCCAGAGATGAAATAGCTGAATTACTAACACAGATATCTAACCTTTAATTTAAAACTCCTTTACTGAAGACTGGGGGATGGCAAACATGACAGCAGTTAAAAAAATAAACCTGGAGGACATTTGCAGAGTGGCTAGCCTGTAAACCTGGTGTCTACAGTGGGAAAATTAGGAGAAACTATTAGGAATGGAATTGGTGTACACGTGGATAGATGTACTTTACCTTGGAAAAGTCAGCATGGCTTTTACAAAGGGAACTACTGTCTTGAGAATTTATTGGAGATCTTTGAAAGGGTCAGCAGGCATATGGATAAAGCTGATCTGATTGATATAATCTATTTGGATTTAGATATTAAGCAGCCATGCATAAGAGATAAAAGGTCATAACTTGGATAAATAATTGGTTACAAGACAGGCAACAGAGAGTGGGAGTAAATAGTCAATTCTCCCAGTGAAGGGAGGTCAGCAGTACAATTCCACAGGGAAATGTGCAGGGGATTGTTCTGCTTAATATGGTTATCAGTGACCTGTATAATGGGGTGAGCAGTGATGTAAGAAAGTTGGATGATGATACTAAATTATTCAGGGTAGCATGAGATCTGACCACAAAAAATTGCAGAAGGGTTGTATGAGATAAGTGAAAGAGCAAAAAAAAAAAAAAAAGGCAGATGAAATTCTGCATAGCTAAATGCAAAATGATGAGAAGAAGAAAAGACAACCCTCGTTTTATATACAAACGATGTGCACTGAGATAACCATTGCCACTCGGCAGCAAGTTTTTGTTGCTGAGAAAGAGATTTCCACTGAAATGTCAGCTGGTGCTCAGTATCCATCACAAAGCAAAGGGTAGGAATTATTAAGAAAGTAATAGAGAGCAAAACAGAGATCACTGTTCCACTACATAAAGTCATGGGTTCACCCGTATCCTAGAATATTCTATGCAGTCCTGAGCCTCTCATATCAAATGCATGAAGCAGAACTAGAAAAAGTGCAGAGAAAGGTGGCAAGAATGATCAAAGGTCTGTAACAGCTTTCATACAGGGAACCCTTGTGTAAGCTAGGAGTCTTCTGTCTGGAAAAGAGTTGACATGGGGGAAGGGTGTGCTAGAAATTTAAAAAATTTTGAGTGATATGAAGACAGTGGGTGGAGATTAAATTGTTCACAGTCTCTTCCAGTTGAAGAACAAGAGGGAGTCAAATGAAACTCACAGAACTCACCTCTTTTTTCTTCAAGACAAGTGAGAGGCGACAGTTGTTATACAAGACAGGAGACATGAGCAAGTTCTTGTGGAAGTCTATTTTGCATTCTAAAAATTTCCATGGACTCAGGGGAGACTGGACAAGTTTATGCAGAATAAATCTATCGAGGTTTACCAAACACATAAGACCCTCAGCAAATCTCTGAAATAGAAATAGCTGGAGAATAGGAGAATGATAAGGGGAAATATAGATTGTTACCCTTCTAGTTTGTATTGTGTCCTCCAGATTTGTCCCTGTTGTTAAAATCAGGTTACTGGAGTACACCCCAGTTGGTCTGACCTAATATGGGTATTCTTACATTCATATATTGCCTTTCAACCAAGTTTCCTTATCAAGATACCAATTGTCACATTCCAAAGCTGAATTTCAATGCATGTCAAAATGCAGGCAGTGCAGTGGATGTAGGAGCTGGGACCTAAGCATGAATTAAAGAATAATCTAATATGATAACATATATATCTATCCAGTGTCATGCCTCCTGAAGCTGGGTCAAATGCATACAGAGATGTAGAACATCTTCGTATGTCATCCCACACTTCTGTTCTCCTATTTATAAAAGCTTGCTATGGGCTTAAAAAAGGACAAACATGCAGTTGAAGAGACAGTCTGCAGATGGAGGAAGGATGATCAGTGGCATGCAGCAAAAGTAAAACTATGTAGACACATATACAAAGAATTATCCATCTGCCTGTTTGGCTCCTGGTAAACCCCGAGCACTTGTGACTGTACGTAGGCAGTTATAATGAGCTGTGAGGATGACAACTGCATATGTGCTTTGGAGATCATGAATGTGAAACTTCACTGCAACTATGTTTTCCTGGGGTTTTGCACATTTAGACTCCTTTTCTTGCCATTACAACCTACCAAATAAAAATAAAATCCCCTGAATATGCATGTCTTAAAACATCTTAATAAATGTATAAGTATCTTAACACATAAAATGTATGTGGTGATCTCATTTTTTTTCTTGTTTTGCATTTGTCAGATTTCCGATGGTTACAGCAAGCGTTTGTGGTACCTCCTATCCATGACCAGCTTAAACTAAGTTACATTATCTAACCTAAATGCTATTCTGGAAAACATGCCTGATTCATACTATTATTAATATTTTATATTTATTTATCAGAGATTATTATTAATCTCTGGTATTGTCCTACTGTCCTTCTCAGAAAGTACTCATATGTCTATGTACCTTACACATATAAGGTAGCTTGTGGTAAAAGCTGCAATGTGACCTTAAACAAGAGAATTACTGCATCATTAATTATTAAAGACTCCAAGAATAGTCTTGAAGTTAAAGAACAGGGCTTAAGACACAGGTAGTAGGGGGTCTATTGCTGGCTCTGCTACCGACATCATAGCTATGAAATTTATTCTTTTTTCTCCATGTATGTACAATAACAACAATGAAATTTTCTAAACCAAAGCAATGTAAGAAATTGTAGTTACTAATTTTTTGTAAAGTGATTGGAAAATCTTCAGTGGAAGGACAAGTTTTTAACAAATTTCTTGATGAATGAGGTATATTTTCCTATCATAATTCACCCATATTTTTTCAGCCAAAAGACTAAAACTACGGAGGATAGTAGAGATTTTAATTTACAGCTAAAATTTTGGAATGTCGTCAGTGTAATATTTTTGTGTATGGAGCTAGTTCCTGCTAGTAACTTCATTGGGGACAAAGTGCACAATCCACACAGTGGGGTTATTTTAAGGATAATAAGCACATAGAATGAGCAAATGTTTTCATTCTGTCTAGTAGTGCAAGGAGGCACCTAAAAGCAACCAGGAGAAAGGACTGTGTGAAAAAGAAAGTACCACTAACTTATCATTAAAGTGGTTTATGAGAGTTGTGTCTGAGTACCTACATAAGACTGTCCCTGAAGAAGGCTCAGAGATTGTCTGCGGTTCAAAAGAGTTATGCAGCTGATGCTTAGAATAGCTATAACATGCCAGGATGATTGAAATGTTTTCAGTTCTAATTTATTTTTTAAAATAGCCAGTCAATCAAACACAAGTGTAAAGAAAGAAGATTCCACTTAAGTTACCTGTACAGCAAGAAATTAGATGGTCAGGTGTCTAGGTATCTGTGATATTTTATGACCTTCAAATGGTAAAGTAGGGTTCTTCTGGTTTAGTTGATGTTTTGTTTTTGTTTTGTTTTGTTTTCCCAACAAGAGGAAGGGAAAGATTTATTACCCAGGGAATGACTAATGATGGAGACACAGAAAAAAGATGAGAAGAAATCTCATGTCCTTTAAGATCTATAGTATTCTTTACTTGGTGGTCACACAGATCATGTGTAATGTGCATACTGTTACTGTAAACACAAGAAAGAAAATTTATAGAGCACAACACACACACACACACACATATATCTATATGTATGTGCAAATACATACACACACATATATATTACATTTATATATTTAGGACATCATCCAAAGCTCCCTGGTGTCACTGGAAAAAAATCCATATATTTATATGTTTGTATAAACATGTATATTTGGTTGATAATTAACATGCAAAAGGTGTTGATGGAGAAGGAAAAATAAGAAAGCTTGGGAAAGTGAGAAAGAACACGATAAAGTCTATTCAACAATAACAACTACAAATAGGATGGTTCAGTGGCTCTTGATTTAATACTTCTGGACAACTCCCCACTGGAAATCAAGAATTAGAAATCAGTGTTATGTGCTTTGTTCATCTCCTCATCAATGTGCTGAGCATGAAAATAGGATCTAATTTAATGAAACAAACTGCTCACCCTATGAGCTTATCACATGATGTGCACGCAGAGTACTTATACTAACATAAAGGACTGAATACGAAAACAATAAAAACACATCTGTTACTGAAAATGTCTTTTTTAGTATAATTTTTTTTTCTCCTTATGGATTTCTGTCTTGTATTTGAAATTTCATAGTTGCAGCATGCATTTCCACTCAGTCCACAGCAGTAGGTAACAGTTCTCTGCAATTTTCCCTAGTTCTATCATGCCAATCCCAAAAGAGTTAGGTCCACTAAAGAATGAGATTTTTGTGGATTAGTTTTTAAAAGAAGCAGGAAAAAGGATTCATTTTTTCTGATATGACAGAAACAATATATGGCAGAATGTATTCTGGGACAGTATTCTTTAGACAATAAAATCTCTTAATAGGGTAATAAAGACTAAGGCTATTTAATCAGATAGATTGCTTAGTTGCCCATAGAGAAAGAAGCAAGTGGTCTTGTGAAAGAAAATGTCTTAAATCTTGTTAAACAGTTGATAATCTTTGATTAGCAAAAATTCTATTTGAAGAGACAGTCTACCAATAGGTGGAAGCTCTGAATGGAATGACATCTGTGTGGCAGTAAATGCTTTGTGTACCTGCCCAGTGCTGAGGCCAGGACTCCCTGGTCTGTCCTCATCAGTGATTCCCTTACATACTTTACCCTCACAAGAAAACAGCAGATAAATAAAAAATCTGAATAGCTTTTTACATAATTCTGCTACATTTTTAGTGTCAGGGCCTTAAGTTATTATTTAAAGTTCGTTAGGCATCCTCTGAAGGGCAGCGACAAAGAAAAATGAGTAATGAGTTATCCATAATCAGCCTTCTGACATGCTCTCATCATTACTTGGTCCTGTCTTTTTTCGTTTCAGGTTATTGTAGTAAAGAGCGAGTTCAATCTGTTCATCTAATGTGCAATACCTTTCCCCTATGCTAACTGCAGTACATTTTTATCTTGAAAAGTTCATCAATGTCACTTGAAAAAATGTGAATTCACCCTGCTAGGGAAAAAATGTGAATTCACCCTGCTAGGGATCTGGCCTATGAATTATGATATGGTAGACACATCTATCTGTTTGCTGAAACTGCACGCTACCAGGTTGATCCAACCCTTAGTATATTTATTTGCAAATGGTGCAACTTATGTAGTGCAATATTGAGCCTTGGGTGCTTGAGATGGAGACTTTCTATGACTGGGTATTAAGCATGTGTGTGTGTGTGTGTCTGCACTTAAGCCCTGGCTATTTATATTTTGAGAAAATCTATGTTTTATACATGCAACAACTACAGATATAATATAAGGAGTCAAACAATAAGAAGACAACATACTTGCAGGTCTTCACTGTGTAGAAAAGATAGCTCAGCTAGTTTAAAAATAGGCAGAAAAAAAATCAGAAAAAGGGGAAGACTATTATAGCATGTGTGGGTAGATTGCTAACATCATAGAAGAATCACTCCCCAATTTGATATGTTTGTTGTCATGCCATTTAGATGACAAGTTCTCACATGGCCCTGATGCTGTTCTGGAAAGCACAACACTAATTAACAAAAAAACCCCAAACCCCAAACCCAAACTCACAATGAAACAAACTCTCCCCAGAATGCCTATAAGAAAAAAAAAAGGCGGGGGGGGGGGGGGGAAGAGGTGATATACCTTTCCTAGAATAAACCTCATCTTCATTAGTGAACCAAGAAATGCATGTAAATGTTCTCTTCTCTGTTGCTTAGAAATAAAGAGCAGTGGTGTAAAGCTCTAGTGCCATTACAGTCAATTTACGATAGCCTATTTACACCAGCTGAGGAACTGGCTCATAATGTTGTTTAAATATCATGACAGCCCAGAAAATTTCCTGATGAATGAGTCACCCAGTTGTGGAACCAAAATTCATTCCTGACCCACTATGGCTACTACATTTATATTATAAAGAAGGTCATGGTTGTTTTTATGTTGAATATGGTACCCTGAGGATTTAATTAAATGGGATTTAAAATTACGAATACCAAAGCCAGACAGGTCATATTGGATAATCCAGTTTTATTTTACAGTAATTGGTTACACAAGTTATTATTATATTATTTAGAACATCCTGATTCTCAGTGGAAGCCCTTGTGCATTTAATTAACCATGAGTACAAAATGACTTTAACAAACTGAAGCCATTAAGCCCTCCTTATATATTCTTTTCAAATGGAAATTGACAACAACATTTTCATTAAAATTCTTAGAATTTTGTAGTTTTTAAATGAAGATGCAAGGTAAATAACGCTGGCTTAATTACTGTTTTAGTTATTAGTTTTAATTACTAGTTTTAGGTGGATATTTCATATTTGGATTTTGATCTGAGGTTTTCGTAACTTGATTGTCACATGTTCTGACTTTATGGGTAGCTTGACCTCCACTTTGCTAAAGTTTGCAGAACTTTTTTCTAATCACAGGAAATGCTGGCTACTGTTTCTGTGTCTTTGCTGAGGTCTACAGATTTTGATGCATTTATAAAAAAAGGTGAAAGACTGGTGACGGTAAATTTTAAAGGACAAAAGGAGATTTAATCTTTACTTAACTGAAAGATCAGAAGACCAGTTTATTAGTGTGTACCTCAGCGCGATGGTGAAGCATGATGAAGTACTCGGTAACTTCTTCTGGACCAAGCTAATCTTTTTTGTTGCTTTTGCTTAATTTTTTGAGATGCTGCTGACTGCAGTTTTCAGTACCACTCTGGGGAAAACAGGATACTCAGACTGTAACATCGAGGCAGAGACTCGACCGAGAATACAGGATGGGTCAGTGACAAACCCATGGCAGGAGCTCACTTCCCCACCAGTTTGTGATCCTTATGGATATAGACGGCTGGTAGCAATATCAGTAAGGAGTTTCTTTGCAGTCATTCTTTTCACTAGCTGCATTCTGCTTCGGTCTGTTTGGCTATGAAAAGTGATTTATCTGGGTTGCCATCAAGAATGTGGTACAATGGAAGTGCTCTCTGGCACATCATATGTGCAGTATTAAACAGTGTTTACTCACATGTTCATTCACATCGCAGGTCTGGACAACTGTGAAATATAAGCATAGTCAAACCTAAATTCATTAGGGACCATAAAAGGCAGGGTGCTATTTGTACTGTTTGGTTAATTGTTCTATATGACTGAGAAATAGATGAGAATTTACCAGAGTCTTTTGATATTCAGTGTTGCTGTGTCACAGTACATTGAGAATAATGAATAGGACATTCACTTTGGAGCGAAGAACATTAGTTTTCTTACCCAGGAAACAGGGAAGCCAGCTGGAGAGGAGAAAATTGCCAGGTAGATTGTCGACATAAAGGCAAAGGTAACATGCTGATAATAACCAGGGGAAATATGAAGATAATAACAGAGGATGATAACAACCCAGCTGAGGAGAAGAGGGGGGTCTGGAAGATCAAGTGATCCCAAGCTGTGCACAGCTATTATGCATATGGAGGGACACCTCTGCTCGTGCAGAAAGGAGCAGGTTTATTTCTCCTGTAGCAGAATGTGTTAACTCCAGCCTTGTACTAAATAAGATCAGGCCTTGCTTTCTTCCTATTATCAGCAGTATGTATTTCTTGACAGATTTCCACACCACTGCCTTGTTATTGTGGATGTATCATTATTTATCCCACTTTGCCCTCCCTCCCTCTTCCCCTTGGCTGTGGGGCTCTGCAAGTTGCAGGCAACTGTCATGTCAGGTATATGTGAATCTGTCAGATGCACAATGAGGAAAGATGGAGTGATCACTTCTCGCTGCCGTGTTTATTCTGTTTTCTGTCTTCAGCCGGCCTGTGCGCAGTGAGATGCTTTCCAGAGCGCTTCCCGTCAGGGATCCCGGGAGGAGCGAGGGTAGCGGTGGGAGCCATGCTGCTGCCCGGCAATGACAGAAACCTTGGATAATCTCCCTGCCTCCAGCAGCTCATCCTGGAGTACCTTTCCCCCATAACACACCTACTCCTCGCAGCCTCTCCCAGCTCCTCGTAGCCATCCGCCATCACCGGCAGGTGAGGAGCAAGGAAGAGGAGCCGAGGGCAGGGAGAAGAGGAAGGTCAGGGTGGAGGACGGTGGGGAAGAGCTCCCAGCAGTGACAAGATGAGAGGGACAGGGAGCATTTTGTCTTGCCCTGGAAATCAGCTTGCTTTTAACAAGTGTTGTTTTCTATCTTTCTAATTTTCCAGCAGTGGTGGCTACACAAACATTTTTTGTCTTTTTCTTCTTTGTCTTCCAAGCCACAGTAATTTACTTAAGAACAGTTTTGAAATGGGAAATTTCCCAAACTGTATTTCTTCTTCATCTTCTCTTTTTTTCTGCTTCTACTTCCTTTCTTCTTCTCCTCCCTGACTTTTTTTTTTTTTAAATTACCTCACTGGGACTAGGATTTACACTCAAGTTATTTTCTGGGCTAAGCTTAGATCGGTGTCCTAACTCGAACTTGAGTGACTCATAACCTCTTGTGACTTATTAAAGCTTGCCTTTGGAGAGGGGGAAAAAAAAAGGTTCTTTGAAATATGATAAAAGTCATTAGGCATTATACTGTATATTTATGAAGGTGACTCAGACAATATTTTGAATCTCAGAAACAGCAAATGTATCATAGGATGCAGAAGGTGAAATAATATAGCAAGTGCTTTTATTAATTACTGCGCTAAAAAGACAGACCTGATGTCAGACCACTGCCTTGCTTACACATGCACTTTAAAGCTCTGCTTTTGCCAGCAACTATTCTTTTTTTCCCTTTTTTTTGTTTGAACTGTAAAACAGTCTCCTTCTCCCAGACAAAATTTACATTGGAGAAAGGATACTAGTATTTTCCCCGGTCAGTTTGCCATTGTTGGTTACTCACTGGTGGCATTATAGAAAAGATGGTGAACTGTGACTTGCTAGCCAAAGATTTTAATTACCATATTCTGTTTTTACTAGAAGCCTTTGGAAAATTCGAGTCATTGACTTTGTAATGAGAAGTCTATCTCCTCTCACACAACTCCAGCCTGTCAGAAAGGGTGATTCAGGAGTGGTAGGCTCTGCTCAGAACCCCTGATGGGCATCTGAGAAAGATAACCAGAGCAGCAGCAGCGGGGGAATGGTCACAGAGCACAGACACTGTCAATATTTTTGAACCGAACTCTTGCTTACTGCTTTTTCTTTCCCCTTCTAATAACTTAACCACAGAAATTAAGGGCATGCAACAATTTTCTGATTGCTACGATGGATCCTTTAGCTCAGGTAATGCAAGTGCTTAATATTTAATGCAGAGTTCTGTCCACGGCTCTCCCTACCAACCCATGTTATTTATATAATCTGGTTATAGATATTCTGTCAGCACCATGCCTTTCTGTCATGTTAAGCTCTCTAATAGTGAGAGCTTATTAACTTGTGCTTTATTAGATTCTGTGCCTTTACAACCAAGTCATTAGACACAACCATTATCCTAGCCTCCTTTCGTTTCTGTCTTAAGATACATCTTCACCATGATACCCGTGCTTAATGAGAGTGCTTAAGTAGACATGCTGCAAATGATTCATCTGTATCTCTTGTCCACTTGTTTTATGGAATAAAAAAAATCTTTAAAGCTTCCAGCTGAATGCCTAGCCAATAGTTTTCACAATCTCGTATTTCAATTATTTGCCCTTAGGTTCAGCATCCTTCTTCCACACCGCTTTCTGCAAGCCCCGATGTGCGTTGCTGTTGTCTAGATTGTAGCAATTTTGAGGCAAGGAATATTTCCTGTTTATGTTCATACAATAATCAGCACAGTGAGGGCTCTGAACTAATTGGGGGCTCTGGCTGTTACTTGCTTACTACTAATATACATTATATATACATCCAAACAATTTGGAGAGGGTAGTGAGGAGATTCTGGTTTTGCATTGTTGCTCATTTTTGCCACTACTGCATAGGTGTTTTATATTACCTTCATTAACAGGCAAACAGAACGCTCAGTTCAGGTTTGAGATGTGGCAAGTACCTCCTTTTGGAGGAGAACTGCATATCCAGACACAACGAGTTCAGATTTTGTTTAGAAAAGGTGACACAAGTGGAACCTTGTGTATACATTCAAATTTTTTCTGTAAAATCAATAAAAGGACTTCCTGGAAAATGGAAGTCCCCTTTTCCCCTTTCTTTCTTCATTTTTACCTTGAAAAGTAAGAATTTATACAGATTTTTCCTAATACTCTGATCTCACTCTGGTATCACACCGAAATGTTCATTAACTTGAATAGATTTACAGGGGCTGTATTCTGATACAAGTAAAAAGAGGCAGCCTCTGACTTAAAAATAGTTCTTGAATTGTTCTTACTCTGTTTCTATTCCATCTGACAGTCTTCACTGAGGCTCTTCAGCTTAATCTGACAGGTTAGACTGCACCAATAAAACCCTCTCAGAGGGCAAGGGGAAAAGGGTCTAATGTATGTGTAACAGTGTGCTTTTCTGCTGGTGATTTTGTGCACTCGGTCCTGGTTAAGAAATCATTCGCGACCATAGCAATGCTTCTGGAAATTAGTAAAATCTATTGGTACATGAAATCCTACTTTAGAAGTTGTGCCTTACAGATATTAAAAATGAATCTGTCATAGAACCATGAGTAGAGCTTTTTGCAAAGCATTTGTTTGATGTATAGTTGCTCCCTAGAGAGAAGAGTATCCTAGAATGAGCTCTGAGTAAATGAGTGCACTTGGCACATCCTAGAATAATGTCAAAGCTTCGCTGGCTCCAAGGGGGAGTTTTGCTTTGACAAACCTAGTTCCAGTGCCTTTTGCTTACAATGGATTCAGGGAATTTGGAAATATATGAAAAGAATATATCAGTGCAATGATACCTACAATGAGCAGAAGGCATTCGTTAGCAGGCAATGGAAAAAGAACAAATAAGCTCTTGTTAACAGTTTTCTTAGAAATTTGCTTTGTTTTTTCACCTGAATGTATCTATACATCAATCTTTCCAGCAAACAAAGAAAAATACTCTAGTTGAACTCTGTCAATACAAAACAATCTTGAAGTGTATTTTCAGGGGAAACTATGTTATTATTTATATTTGTTGTGTAGATGCACAATGCTCTGCCTAAGGTGCATTCATGATGGGGAGAGACAGATCTGAAAGCTTGCTTTCCAGTCCTGCAACTTTCAAGAGGAATCAGTCCATATTTTGCTCTGAGATACCTTCCATTAAGTCAACCAAAGTAAACACTACTCGGGAGCTGCGTGTTTCCAGCTCATTGAAATATTAAATGGAAGCACCTGGTGGGTGGATTGTTTAATGCAGGCATAATCGATCGCTGGGAGTGATGCATGGGCCGAGCCTTGTTGTGCCAGAGTTGGTTGTTAATTGAGCAGGCAGGCCGGGGGCTGAGGGCAGGTATGCTGTGTAGCCAGCCTGCCTGGGGATTTATTGCTCCGGAGCTGCCTAGCGATGCAACACTGACGCCTGTACTCCTGTGGCACTCCCAGCCTCCCCACACCTCGCAGGAGGCTGCGGGAAGACTACGTGATGCTCTCAGAGTGCGACACAGATCCGTGGAGAGAGAAAACGACAAATAGCCCCAGGAAGATTGGGTGTCATTGCCCTCGGATATAAGGAATTTCTGTTTGTATGGACATAAGGTGCCAGTCCCAGTTGGTTCTGCTGCATAAAACTGTGCAGATTAAAAACCCTGACCCAAAGAGCTGAATGCCTTCAGTCCCCATTGAGTTTCCTTCCTTGGCAAATGGCACACTGGCATGGTGACCCATGGCATCTTGCAGGATGCGACCAAAACTGAGCATCTAACTAGGACCCATTATCAGAACTCCTCCAGTCTGGGCAGATTAGCTCAAGAACTAGGATCTGAACACTAGGGAAGTGATGGTAGTGTTCCCGGAGAGAGTCAGTCTGATAAGGAAAGGTGCTGGTGTGTTCCTGGGATTATCTACTATTATTTTTTTTTAATAACTAGCTCTTCATATAAAAATATGTAAGTTATCCTGGGACAAAGGAGCTCAGTTTTCTTCACCTGAATGTGTTCGAGCTCTTCTACTGTTTTACAGGACACAGGAACCACTGCAGAATCCTGTGGCTCTAACGTAGAAGACCAGTTCCTCCAAAGGTTTCTTGTAAGTGCCTGCTCTGCTCTGGAGAGTTTTGAAATCTGAGCGGCTGGAAAAAACCTGCCATTGCAGCCTTGGTTCCCACCCCCGATCCCCAGAAAGGTGCAGATGTTAACATGCACACCCCTGCAGTTAGCTACCTACCTTCAGCTAGATTTCTTTGTGAGCAGGATTTCTGACATAACTTTTTCAGAAGCTTGAATTGGTTAAAAGCTACATATTGAGGTGAGCAGCCACCTGAAATATGCACGTTACAGTCCTGAAGTTTTCACAGTCCTTTAATAAATCTAGTTTAAATGGCAGCGTTACTTCAGTCCTGGTGGAACTACTGGGAAATTCAAGGTCCAACAGAGCAGCTGGATATTGCAGTGTATCTCATATTGATGGAATTTGAGTTCATGGAAAGATTACACAGAAACAGAACTAGCACATGGGATTTACTTATACTGCATCTAAGACTACAGTGGAGGGACCCCAAACCTGGCTGTGGCTGAGGCAGTCATAATATATTCTTCTAGTGTTTGATCATTGCAAACACATCTATGACTTCTTCTGAGCTCTAAAATACATATGAAATTATTTTTACAGCCATGGAGCTTGGAGACTAACACATGTATTTTTTTCCTTTCTTGCACTTAAATGAACTACTCAAATTAAAAACATTGAACAAAGTAGTTGATTTCTGTCACCCAAAGATGAATCTCAAGTTGACTATTCAGAAGTGCATTGTATGCAAAGTCTTAACACACATAGCCTAACTTCCTGCAGTATTTTCTTTTGCAAAAAAAATGTATTTGCAAAATGTACATAATAGTATTAGCACTTTGAAAAACATATGGAAGTAAGCTTTTATTTGCAAATTAGACACTTACTACTAGTGTTAGTCTGTAAAATACTTGGCTAGTATTCACAAGTGCTAAAAGAACAAGAACTTATGAAGAAAGAGCCTGTTTGCTTTAGGGGAAGAAACCAGACCTTGTAAAACACCTTTTAAGAGAAAGTTGGTTTTCTTAGATGCAAAAATGAGTATAGGAATGTGCTATCAACCATAAACTGTAGATTATAAAGACAGCAGATTGGTCCAGATGCCAAACTCTAAAATGTGGTCCTGGGAGCCCTGCTTAGTAGCCACTTAATTTTAGACTCTGTGGACCTTTTATGTTTTCTTATTCTGAAATTTTTCATAAGCTCAGAATTAAACTTTTGCATGACACTGAGAGTTATACTTCACCTGTTCTGCTACAGAAGAAATCAGAAAAATTACATTTATTAAAGATATCTGAGTTGTAATAGACAGTTTCCTTTCTGTGTGTTATATCTCCTCCTAAAATAAGTTTTCAAAAGTATTTGGCTGTTACAATGTCTGTCTTTGCATGAGCACTTTCCCATTCTAACCTCTATGCAAACATGAGTTTGCAAATGCAATTTTTAAAAGATGTTTTTAATGCTATATGCTGATAATGTCATGTGACATGAATTTATTCCTGAAACATTTCCAGTCAAAAAGAATATGCAGATATTTTAATCCTAACTCATCCTTATTAAGTTGAATAATTTGTTTATTACAGCTGGGAGAAGAAAAGTAGATTGTAGCACGATACCAAAATAAGTTTTTCTGAATATATGAAACAAAGCGTTCATTTCTGCATGAAGTGCCTGCGCGCATCACTTAGAGACTTGAATGTTGCTGAAGCATTCTATGCATTTGTACTTCCTTGATTCAGTCTCCTCGAGCCTAATCTAAAGCCTGATGAATTCAATGTTCATTCTGACTTTGGATTAGGTTCTTTTTCTTTTTGTCATCTTTGTCTACTCCTTAAATTTTAAGAAGCAATGTACCCTTTCTCACCAGTTTCCTCCAGCTGAGCAGGTGCTGCAATGATCAACTCCTGTAACTGCTGCTGTTGTTTCTGTTAATTAGGCCACAGCAAAATCTATTCCTTTTTTTTTAACAGGAATGGGACAGAATGATGCATTTGTTCTCAAGGGATATGTCCATTTTCTATGCATGAATGCACTATCCAAAGCTTTGCCTAGCACATGTGTCAAACACATTTGTCTCATCTAGTAGAATAATTAAATCACAGCAACTAGTATCGTAGAAACAACAAATGTTTTTTCTAGATTAACTAACTTCTTTTCTTGAAGGAAAAGGTTGCAAAAATTTTATATATAGAAGTTCTAACACACTGAAGAAAGCAAGCATATCTTATGATTAAGAATTTTTTTTATTCGAATTTTATTTAGACGATAAACCTTGTTGGCATCAAAGCCTTTGGATTTCTACTGGACACGGAACTTGAGATTTCCTTGAAGATACTTCCTACATATGTAAGTTCAAATATTAATCAAATACCTATTTCAAACAGTTTTTAACTTCAGCACCCAAAGCTGCATAAATGTATTCATGAAAGTGCTATAAGGAACCGTATGTACAGAACTAGTTACAGGGTCAAGTCATTAGGTTATACAGTATTTTGGCCTATGACAATTTGAAAATATAGTAGTTAGTTTCTGAAAGCATTGAAAATATCATTGTGCATTTATCAAGCTTTTTTTTCGTATTCTTCAATAGTGAGATTCATTATCATCTTGTTATCTGTGGCATTTCTGCTATGAAATGCAGTCTTTGCTGATAAATAGGCAGTTAAAATTTCGACACATTTTACTATTAGCGGAGAAGCCTAAGAGCAGAGTCTTCTTCCTCTAATATTGGAACTCCTTGATGTAAGTGATCGTTGCAGTATTCTGCTGGGTTGATTTGGATTAGAGTCTGGCATTTGGGCGAATATAGGTAAAAGTCCTCAGAAAAGTCAGATGCAAATAATAATGCTATTACATAAAATTCATATTCCTTTACAAGTCTGAGATGTTAACATAAAGAAGTGAGAGGTTCTCCACTAATTTAATTTTGCTAGTGCTAGAAAAATAGATGTACATAAGTTTGCAAATTTGTAGGTAGCAGGGAGATTTTTACTTTAATGCAGCTTCAGGGAATAGTTATATATAAACACCGCATGATGTGTTCATATTTCCTGCTGAAACTCAGATTGCTGACATCAGTAGTTGTTGGAATTGAAATTTATACAGCAAAAGCTGCACTGCAACAGTGCAAAAGCACTGCAGCAGTGAGAAGGAGGGATGAAGTCAGGAAAATATGAAGCAATCAGTCTGATGCTCCTAAAAGTAGTGAAAAGACTTCCACTGATCACAAGTGTGTGCTGGATCAGGGACTGAGAAAAAGATTTTGGGATAAGGAGAGGAGGGTAAGAAGAGAGAGAGCAAATGTCAAGCCACTGGGGTAAGGGTGTGAGCTCAGAACCTTCCCTGTCTCCAGTGGCTTACCTCTATGTGTACTGCTATGTGCGTGCGATTAAAAGAATGTTTTTTTATTCAGATTCATAAATATTGGTTGATATTTACACGTTTAAATACAGACAGGGAATTTTGCATTTTGAATGTAAACTTCAGTACGTTCACTGCAAACGCAGAGTCCTATATTTTGATTTCATTTTTCCATTCTTGCTTTAGAATAAAATTAGCAAGGTCTAATTTTTCAGCTTCTGGTTATATTAGATAAGCGACAGGTAGCTACTTGTGTGTCAATGAACGTTAGGAAAAGTAAAAACTCTGGATTCTAAGCCCAGGTTGGGGATAGCAGCTGAGCAGGGTGGGTTCTTTTCTCTGTAGGGAAGACAGACTAATAAAGAATCTAATTCTGGGAGCTGTGCAAATTATTTATGTCCTCCAGCATATTTTATGCAGTTCCTGAAGTAGATGACTCAGTTTTAAGTCTGCTTGGAGACAGGGGTTTAATGTAGATGGCTCCTTGCTTCGTTAAGCGGCCTATGATCCTGCCTACCCTTGAGCAGGGGAGAGCTCGGGGGGGTCTTTGGTGTGTTTGCACCTGAGAGGCGGTGGGAGGCTGGCATAACGTACATACAAGGCAGCTGGAGAGCTAGTTCCACATCTTGGTGTTTCCACGTGAATTGAGCCCAAGAAAGCTTTGATGTTGTAGAAACTGGGGAAAAGGACTATTTCCTAAAGATTTAAGAACACCTAAATTCCTCAGCTGATGCACTGGAGAGTTAATAAGTTGTTTGGACATTGGCAGCATAACCTTAATTTTTGCTGTGTGTTATGTAGCATGTGCTGTATTTTAGGTGAAGTTGAAGGAACAGCCGCTACAGAATATCCTTGAGCCCATAAGCAAAAATTTGAGAAATGTAGCTGTAATTGTCCCATGGTAATTTAAAAACAAACTATGAAAAGAAAAGAAGCCTCAGGAAAATATTAGTTTTCTCAAAAAAACCTGAAGGACTGAAAAATGTGTTTCTGGAAATGGTAATATTTTGATGCAATACGTCAGGTATTCATTTTTCTAAAGAAAAATCACATATAATTTGTGAAAGGTGTTTTTCACAACTATGGCAATAAAATGGAAATCCCTCAGATCTTCATTAAAAAGTGGGCTGATCAAAATGTTTTACATATTCTATGCCCTTGTTTAAAAAAAACCTGATTGTATTTCCATTTGTAATGGATTTTCATCTTTCTCTGCACCTGCCTGGCATTCTGTTTTCAATTTGACGCTGTTTTGTTTGGCTTCCGAGAACACACAGCTGATGTGTGAGTATAAAAATAGTGAGTTTGACCTGAAAATGATGTTGATTTCACTGTTCGCCGGAAGTTTTACGCCTACCACACATTTGAGGAAATGTTTCCTTGTCTCTTTGGTTTACTGGGTTTTACCACGTTTCAGTGCTGGTTGCAATAAGCAAACCTTTAACTTTGTTTTGAGATCAGAGACCTCCAAGACACTTTGAAGAGTTCATGACCAGCTGAGAGATGGGAGAGGGCCTTGTTACCAATGCCTTCAAAATATAACCTCACTTTGCATTTTTTCTAAATGTAAAAAGACAGTTATAGACACTGTAGCAAGGGTACCTACTGGGGATGATCATTGGAGGATAAGTTGAGCCTTCATCTTTATTAATACAGTTATTAATACAGAATGATTGCAATTACTCTTTCTGAAAAGGTTTTATTTGGTTAATGAAATCCAGGAATAGGGTTCCCTAACAATGCCCTAGGGCTACTTGAAATGATAGTTGTGCCTCAAACGCATTGTTCTTAAATAAAAATTATCTCCATGTATTTGGTTTTTATTTGGTGTAAATGAAGCACCTACTGAATAAATTGCAGCTACTATTTTTCTAACATGATTAGGATTCCTTTCATTAAAAAAGCTGATTTCTAATAAATAGAACCTCTGAAAAAAAAATTTAAGGACACATTTTCAAAATATGAAATATTCTACTTTTCAGTAATGCTGTGCCAAAAGCAGGTCTTCAATTAAATAACAAATTTAAAAGGTTTTGTCAAAAGGGAAACAAAAAGGGTCATCAGAAGTTTCAGTGTGGTGTTCACCAAAACTGGTGTTTGAACTACTGGACTGTTAGACAAAGGATGCCGTGAGAGGCCTCACCACTGTCATCTTGGAGCAGTCTAACCTCCTCTAGGAGCACCAGCTATGAGGAATGCAGAAGAAAGACTGCTTATTCTGTGTCTTGGGTCTAGGAATGAATTTAGTATTTAGCTACCCAACAAACACAGCACAGACACTGCCGAATCTAGGTGTCTTGGCTCATAAAAATATATGGAGCTAGAGCATTTAAGTACCTCTCACATTATGGATCACCTAAATAAGGGGTTCATATAGGATTTCTTTATTTGCAATCAGGCAGTGTTTGGATGTCCAAGAGGGATGGGAGCAAAACAGAACAGAAAATTTTCTGATTAACAGTATTTAATTTCTGATTAACATTATAGAAAGATGAAGTCTTAAAATTGGAGTCTTACAGTCTGAGGTCCTTTTGGTAACATCTCTTGTGAAAGGTGAGGCAAGAGGGCTGAGAGGTGATAGAACAAGGAGCATCTACTCCAAAGCAGGAGTTACATAGTGCAAACCCCGTAATCTCTGCTCAAGTTGGCATGCCAGAAATGGGCAGAATAATAGCACTTTTTATCTCACAGAGGATAATGTGAGAACTGAGTAAGTATATAAATTAAAGATTAAAAAGAGCTCAGATACTAAGTTAATAACAGGAATTTAAAACTGCCCCAAAATTACAATTGCATCATTTGGCAAATATGAACTGGTGAAGTGACTGAGGGAGTGGCAGTACCAGATCATGCTCCCAGTGACCAGTCCATGTAGATAAAAATAAAGGCTAGAATTAGGCATTTTATTTATTAAAGTGCAAACATGCATGGTTAGCCTAAAATATTCTGAGTGGTTCCTTTCAAACTTCTTTATCTTAAACTATGTGGTCCTACCTTCACTGACCGTCCTGTATGGCTATATTTGGTTTTAGATTTGTTTTTTGTTACAGAGGTTACATTTTGTTTATCAGAGAACCTGTGGTCCTGAAAGGGAAAATGAAGAGTTGATCCAGAAAGAACTGAAATTCAAAGACAAAGAAGATATCTGAGAAATGATCCTGCTGTGAAATGATTGATATTTCTTATTTGTATAGCAATGGTGCTAATGAACTCCATACAAAGTCCCAGTGTACTTATACCACTTGATAACATAAATATGAACCCATTCAAGATCCACCGTATTAGTGGGGTGACAAGCACCATGCGAATACAAGTGTACGGCTTCCAGAGAGGGGCTGCCCACCCAAGCTTGTGCCTGCCTGTGTGGCTAACATTCCTGTCACCTACCCTTGTAGTATGCGTCTATGTGTGACCTGGTGACCTGAGGCTGTCTTTGCAATCAAAACAGAAAAACAGAAGCTTTGAGGGTGGGATATAGTTGGTTGCTTATGACTAGAGGCATTGCATTTTGGAGTACCAATTTTTCACAAAGGGAGTCCAGGGTTGCATTTGGTCAGATGCCACCCATCACCATCACCCATGAGCGTGTAGTTAGCCTTGGCTTTTGCATACAGGTAGCAAAAAGTTGATCCCTGTCTGAGAAAACTGTCTATCTAATTAGATAAACAAGGAAAAGAATAGTTTGGTTGCTTCCAACGTATTCAAAACTTTTGCTAAGTAAACAAGGCTTGGAAGTATTGTGATATTTATTTAAATCATATTCTTCATAGTCATTTTTTTCATCCAACATCTTCTGCTGGTATTGTCATGGAGACCAAGGCTGTTAATGTCATGCAATCCTATAATATATACAGAATGAGTATTGCATCTCATAACTCATAAAGCCAAGTTTATACAATGTCACAATCCTCACCTCACAAAGCAGAATTATAGCTGTACCTTTGTTGTCAGCTTCGAACTTTGGACATTTACTGGGTATGTCACTGACAAAACTGAGCAAAAAGATTCAGTGTTTAAGATTACTTATGCGTGTTCAACATTCATTTGTTTAGCAGAGAAAAAAACAATCCACTGCAGTGGGTTTATTTTGGTTGTAACAAAGAATACAGTTCGAGTAATCTCAGTGCACGGAACAGCAATGTAATTGACAGCTACATTATCAGTCTAAAGTGTGCTCACTAGGATGGGTCAAATTCCTTTGGGAATCCAAATGAGATCTGTATGGCTTCTGCACTCAGTGTTTTGCTACTTTGCATTACAGAGCCTGACATCAGTATTTTACATGAAGAGGAAAATCACAGAAACTCATGTTGCCAGTGTCCATCTGCAAAGCATAAGGCAGATTTATGTTTTTAACTAAAGCAAGAAAACATGGTTTTGAAAGTCCAGCACTCGCGAACACTTACCTGTATAGAAGAGGTTGCTTTTGTGACTAGCCCCTACAATTTCAATCGGACTGAACACAGTCCGATTCTAATAGGGGTGAGAAATAGATGGTTATATTATGGAGCTTGAGCTCTGGGCATGAATAGTGTGGTCTTGCATACCTAGTTGTGGTGATTTAAGACAGTTCTGCCCCAGCTGTTCACTTGGATTTCCAAAGCAAAGCTACATTTACTATTTACTGTGAATGTTGCTCATCCTCAATGACAAGTTCACTCACATATTTAAAAAAAATCCTTTGGTGGTGACTCAGACTAAGCCAGATGACTTTGAACTGAAGATGCACCAGCTCAGGCCATTGGCATGTCTCAGACATAGAACTGATATTCTTAGGAAAGAGACAGTAAGAATGAATCTTGGACAAAAACTTAAACCACTATAACTGCAGAAGTAAGACCTCATTTAGACATTGCACGTCACACCATATGTATGTCAGGACTATTTCCTCTTCAATTATGCAGATATAAGAGTAATCTACTGCTTCATTTCCTTTTTTATCGAAGACATAGACATCAGAGGCAAAATCCAGCAATTCCTTTGCTACTCTACCATAAAAAGAGAGGATCCAAATTTGCTAGGACAGGACTTAAGACTATACTGTACACTATACAGCTTTGACCCCTTGTCCAGCCATTGCACTACTTTTATGCCTATGAGTATCACCTGTATGAAGTGGTGCTTTAGAAAGGAATGAAAACAAACTCCTCTCTCCCTGGAGAATCCAGGTACATTACTTAGGAAGTACCAGATATTCCCAGATGAGCCAGAAAAACAACAATTCACTGTCTTTAATCCTGCTTTTAATCACTCAGCTGAAATATATTAAATATGTGAGTTAAAGGGCATGAGATGTAAAGAGAATGAACAATGAGCATTCACATTTGCAGAAATGTCTATCGTTACAAAAGCGTAGATAGGTTTTTCTTATGTTCAAACAATGTGATCAGCCTTGTAAAAGAATCTATGCCAAACTATGTAGGTTCTATGGACAGAATGAACTGAAAATCTGAGGAGATAATTAGTAAGACTATAAACATGAAAAAAAAATCACTGCTAATTCATTTCTGAAAAAGAGGCACATATTCTAGGGATGAATTGATGCAATTATATTAACACTTCTCAGGCTCTTTTAAAACATTACCACTACTGACAATATCAGAATGCCATTGTTATATTTCTAACTTGGCAGTCTTACAAACCTTGTGCAATAGTTTCACCCAATATTTATCCTTTCCTAGTGATTCAGCTTGATTCAACCTCAGCTAAATATTGTTCTTACCATTCTTTTACTTACACATTGGAGCGTGCATTTTCACTCTACAAACAAATTAGGAATACGCATTCTCTCACTTCATGATTAAATTGCATAGGATCCTCAAACAGCCATAGAGTAAAGTCCCAAACCCCACTTGGGATTCTTTCATAGAAGGCATTAAGAACCAGTACCTCAGCATTGCCAGCTCCTTGGCTGGTGAACTGTGACGGTTTTAACAGATCTCTGTCCCGTAAAGCCAGCTGAGGCCTTGTTGCATACTTTCACGAGTGGATGACTATCAATTAGAGTTATGAGTTCTCAGCCCATTTACATAGGCTTTAAAACCTAGCTATTTAATTTGGTTGCCTAAAGGTAGGGATATTTATTTTGGACCAGAGATCTAGTGTTATAAAAATGGAGATTAAGTAAGAACATATTGCCCATACTGTGTTATGACCACACTGAGAAAAATATACTTCACTCAGCAACACCAGAGAGAATGCAAATTCTTATGTGAATTGCTGTGTTTTATGGCGTGTAATCCAAGTCACTTACTGCAGTGTTGGAAAGATGGCTTTGGTGATAAGCCGGTCCAATAAAGTTAGTTCTGTAAACAAATATTAAGTAAAAACTACTGTCAGAAATACATGAAGTGCTTTTTCCCCCTACTTCTCTTGGAAAGTCTGTCCTTTGGCAGGCAGCTATGCACACTGTGCAATTCATCTGTCTGAAAGGACAACTGATGTCACCTCCTGGCCAGCTGGCAAGGTGTTACTATGCACACAGATGCCAGTACATTCCTCTGAGAGGGAATAAATCAGACAACTGGCACCTGTGACACTGATGTCCGTTCAAACATTTCTCCGTTCATGTAATTTAAACTGTAGTGGAAGGGCATAGTTAGGATCTCTCTCTTTCGTTGCAACCCCTTACCTGGAGAACTTTCTCTTAAAGGCTGTGAAAATGGCACATTGAAGAAACCTGGTGTGGAAAATAAGTTCTTCCCATACATAACCAACCAGGACTGGAAACTCCTTGGAAAAATGAGATAAATGATGAATATCCATATTCCTAGGGATTGACCTGATTGCACATGGGAGCAATATTAAGCAATAGGGTTCATGTATATCATGTAGGCTGTGATATATTTTCTTCTTTTATTAGAGTATACTTGAAGCAGTGTCTATTTGAGGAGAGCCCTTCTTATCTTAACATATAATTAATAGCACAATGGGAAATAGGGTTGTCAGCATCAGTGGTCTGGTACAGAATGCATTATCACTCCATATTATTTGACCTCTTCCAACTCCAGTGCTCTCTGTAAAGATGCATTAGACTCGAGTGAAATAAATCCAAGTACACCTGTCTCCCAGAGCCCTTCACATATTTCTAATACATAATAGCTAGAAGCTGGCAAATGAAAGACAGTGCCCGAGGCTTCTGAAGCTTGAACTAAGCCCAGTTTTTATTCTACTTATGTGAGAAATCCTAATAATTATCACGTACAGGTCGAAAAGATTTGTGCCAGGCAAAAAACCCCATGAGAGTGCCTGACAACTTCAACCAAAGACTGTAGCTTGAAATCAGAACTACCTACCACCTTTTATACCAATGATTAAGTATTTTAGATTACATAAATTTTAATATGGATAAAATACATCAATAGCTACTTTAAGTTTTTAAGGGATCGTTTTATTTCTACAGAGACATACACAATTCATAACATCTGAAATCTAAAGTAGTTATACATTTTTGACAAAAGCTCTAGCAGCTCCAGGGAATTTTCCCTGCACTTTTCTGTTAACCAGGGTAAGTTACTGTGGTCATACACGTGACTTATGGCGTAAACCCTTGAACAAATGGCATTGTATCTTCTGACCCATGATATACACTCTCCTGATGCTCTGCTTCTCCTTCTCCTGTGCTTCTACTCTGCTGTAGACATGAGGTATTTCCAGTTATGAGCTAATGGAAAAGGTAAGCCCTCTTTAATTAATTCCAATCGCCTCACATTTTCTCTAGGCTAAGAACATGCATGGGGTGGCTACAAAATCTGTGCTGATGTGTGTGAGCCACTGTACTTTCTTTTAAGGGTATAAGAAAAAGAATGATTGTGGGAACTTCCACTTACTGCAGACAATCATGGTCTCAGGCTGTAGCACTGGTTCGAAAATAGGCTTGTCCCGTGACACAGTGGTGTTCTAAACATTACATTATAGTTATACACACTCTGTCTGGCCTAATGAATATTCAATTAGTCATCTCCAAGACCCCCGGCTAAGGGCGCAGGACATTCAAATGTACGATACCTGCACAACAGGGAAATTGAGCTGGAGCCTCAACACCCAGGCTGAGTGGGCTAGTCATTACAGTCCTGGCAAAA
Organism: Mycteria americana; assembly: GCF_035582795.1. Lineage (NCBI taxonomy): Eukaryota > Metazoa > Chordata > Aves > Ciconiiformes > Ciconiidae > Mycteria > Mycteria americana. Next base: position 11,182,648 of record NC_134365.1, on the reverse strand, counting down.
GAGGCAACGCTAGCTCCTGGTCTGCCTGCTGCATGTGACCTTTTTAATGCATCACCCAATCCGACAAAAATAGAGATAGCAGATATCAATGAAAAATACAGATTACCTGCAGGTGATCTAGCATGATTTTTAGTTGTGACTCATTAAAGGCATAACATTGGTGTGTTATCAACATCATTCTAGCTACAAATACAAAGCACAGCACTATGAGGGCTGCTATGGGGAAAGTTAACTCCATCCCAGCCGGACCCAATACAACCATAAAGATACCAGGCATTTCTGGGGCACTTGGAAGTGACTAGGTAACTCACAACAGATCTTCCAATATGCTTTGACCTTCTGGATTCCTTAGGTAGCCTACAATTTTGCCTTTTGTTTAAAAATGTCTTCCCTCACATGCTCAAAATGGCTGCCCAGGAACTCTGTGGCTCCTGCTTCATTAACAGTGACCCGACTCCAGTGTACTAATGAAGGAAATATCACAACACCTAAATGGACTTTTTAATCTTACTCCTTGCTTCGCTGCCAATTTAGGGTGTTCCAGGTGTGCCCAGAAACAGATCTTTTGTTTCCTGAGGAACTTTTCAGGTGGAAATTTAGGATAAATGGGTGATAACGTTTCATTTAAGTTTCATTCAAGTTTCACTGGGACCTACAATGACAAGTTTATTTAGTAATTTTGTATGTCTAACTTCCTCCCCACCCCGAAGCTCAATGGGTCATACCTAGAGGGACTAAAGGAACATTTTGGATTATATAGTCCTTTGTTTCTGTCAATCAGACCATCCACAAGCTCTATCTTATTAACACTGAAGATTTTTTTAGTCCGTTCTGTGGTTTTAGGACTTTGCCATTATAATTTTAAGAAATTTCACCCTGAATTTATTCTTGGACAGTGTATATGTTTATCCCTGTATTGGAATTGGTTAGAATGTGAAGCTCTTCTCCCTTGATGATATTTATTCTCCTTTTCTCACTTCCCTCATTCTGCCTGTGTATTTTTAGGAAACAATCAAAACTCTTCTCAGTTTTTTCTTTACTATGCTATATAAGCCATGCTCTCATACTGTCTTCTCACATGGCAGTCCTTCCACCATAATGCTGCTACTTGTAGCTCTTTTCTACTCTCATTTGATGAGGTTTTCTCTATCCCAATCTCATTTCTCATTCACCACTTACCCAGACTGTTAAGGCTCAAGTGATGAGCCACCACATTCTGCACTCCCACAGGGTGGGCCTGCAAAGGCAGGCTAAGGTTAGCAGTAGTTAAAAATGATACTCTCTATTGCTGTAACATTGGCATTTGCTTTGAAAATATATATTAAACAGAAAGGAACAGGGTACACACATGCTATAGACAAGAAGGTTCTCAGTTCAATAACCTGTACATGAGGATCAGTCAGTAGGATTAGATTTACCAAGCACAGATAAAAGGCAAGAATAGAAAATACTGATAAGGTTTTGTGTCCTTCTCCTTCCCTCTCCACCCTCCCTTCCCCCATCTAAATAATAATTTAAATTCTGAGCTTCTGGGAAGAAAGCTCCTGACATACTTTTTTTTTTTAACATATATATATATAAAAGCCATTGCCCATCTGTTTTAGGTGCTGGGTGAAAGGAAGACTTCTGCCTCTTTCCGCTTTTTGAGGCCCTTGTGTAAAATAAGAGGAATGATCTCCAACAGTCTATTTTCCCTTCAACTTCCAGGCAGCAGAGAGGTACACCATGTTCTTCTCCAGTGTCCTAAAGACAGCCCCTAGGCTGATCTCAGGACCAAACCCATGTATCGTGCAGACAATGATCTTGCAAATCCAGCCTTGTGAGAAACCAGGACACATCCTCTGGAGTGTACAAAGCTCATGGCTCCCAACATGCTGACGTGTTCTTCTACGTAGAGTAGACAGTCTATAAGCATGCAACTGTATGGATGGGCAAGGAGCTAGGAAAGAAAAGTCCAGAGGCTTCTCTTTGGAGGGCATGAAGTTGCAGCAACTGAGTTTTGACCACTTTAATTTTGTGAATTTCTTCTTTGTCTACTTCTGTGGCTGCTCAACATTTCCTGAGAAGTAGCAGCAGCATATAACTCATATAATTCTTGACTGTTTCTTCTGCCCCCATCATCTGTAACTAACTGTGAAGTGGAATGATCTTGCTAAATTCCTTTCTGGGGGGTTCTCAGCAAAACTGCGAGCAGGACCAGAAGCTCTGGGATTTCTGTGTGCAACCTTAAAACTACACTGTATTTGGTTTATACTTGGTTCAGATTTAGAACTATATGAGTTAAAAACAGCATTTCAACAAATAAACACTGGAAGTTTAATATCTGAAAAAAAGATGGATGCTATCAGTCCTGTTGCTTGCCAAGACAAATTTCTGAATTACCAATAGAAGAGAGTGTCAAGGATTTTTAAGCTCTGCATTTGCTATATGAATACAGATTAATTGGTGCCTACAGGGCCTTCATGTAAACACCCACTAATCTGTTAAAAAAAAGAAATATGAATGATCCTGCTCACTAATAGGAATTTCCTCAGGGACTTCAATGAGAGTTGGATTAGGCAATGAATGCTTAGAGGTTCTTCTGGTAAACAGCAGCACAGACTCCTTTTGGGGGGGGTGGTATTTTTCTACCAGTAATATAGAGTCAATGCTTTAGGTTTGATAAAGCTTTTCTTTTCCCAGTAAATATCAAAAGATAATGAGATTGTGGGAGGCTTAGGTTTTTTTTTTTTCCAGATTTTCAAATGACTATTTGTAGCCTCCTACTATGTGAAATGCTGGCAGATTTCACAAGGTCTTTGCACGAGCCTTCATCACTAAAAACCTTCCTCAGGTCTTCAGATATTTATTTCTATATGCCTGTACAGAAACTACAAGTTTTACAAGACCTCTGCTTTAACCATTCAACAATGACTTTTTGACATTCTGAACTGGAGCAAGGTAGATCTCAAAAAGTGTGACTTGAATACCTCTGAATTAGAGGAATTTCTGCTTTCACATTTGTAGCTAAGATGTTGGAGTGTCATGGAGAAAAAGACCAGGATTGTGATTCTGGGGTCTGCTATTTTTTTTCTTGGTTAAATAATGATTTTTGCATGCCTAGAAGAAATGTGAAATAAGTGAGGGCTTTTTTTCTTCTGAGTTGGATTTGAACAGCAAGCTGCAGTCTTTAACTCAATAGGTTACAGTAGCTACAAGGCTTGAGGGCTGAGAGGGCCTGTGTGGTGTTCATGGAGTGAGTTCTCTTGGAACATGTTTCTGGGAACATGAAGGCAAAGAAGGTGCTTAGGAACAGTCAGCATGAATTTACTAAAAGTAAAACATGCCTGACCAACGTGATTGCCTTCTACAATGAAATGACCAGATCTGTGGATGAGGGGGCAGCAGTGCATGTCATTAACCTGGGCTTTAGCAAGGCTTTTGACACCATCTTCTGAAGTGTGCTTGTATTCAAGATAGGATGTTAACAACTGGATGAGTGGGTAAAAATTTTTTTGGATGGTTGTGCTCAGAGGATAGTGGCTAATGGTTCTTTACCTGGATGCTGGTAAGAAGTGGGGTACTACAAGGGTCTAGCCTGAGACAAATCCTGTTTAACATCCTTATCAGCAACCTGGGGAAGGCAACGGAGTGCACTCTCAGCAAGTCAGAGTCACTCTGCAGATGATGTCAAATTGCGGGGGCCGGGGGGACACAAGCAGGCATGCTTCAGCACAAGGCTGCCATCCAGAGGGACCTAGGCAGGCACCTAGGAAGGAAGAACTGCTTGCAGTGGGGCAGGCTGGAGACGGGTTGGCTAGGTGCAGCTTTGTGGAAAAGACCCTGGGGGTCTTGGCAGACAGCAAGCTGCACATGAGACGTTAGTGCACTCTGGCAGCAGAGAAGGCCAAGAGCACCTTGGCTTGTATGAACAGGAGCATGGCAGTAGATCAAGGAAAGTGATTTATTCTCCACTTGTTAGACCTCATCTAGATACTGCATCCAATTTGGGACCCCCAAATCAAGAAAAACGTTAACAAACTGGAGCGAGTTCAGCACAGAGACGCTGAGATGGCTGGAATATCTGCCCTGTGAGGAGATACTGAGGGATGAGTCTTGTTCAGCCTGGAGAAGAGACTCCTTCAGCCCTCCCATACCTACAAGGAGCTTAGCATGAAGATGGAGCCACTTTCTTCACAAGAGGCGTACACTGAAACAAGAGGTGTTCAGAAACTTTTTCCATGTGAAGACATTCAAGCAGTAGTTCAGTCTGTCCAGAGAGGTTGTGCAGTCTCCATCGCTGGAGGTTTACGAGACCTCAGTAGATAAAGCCCTGAGCAACCCGGTCTGATCTCATAGCTGGCCCAGCTTTGGGGGGCCGGGGGTGGCAGGAGCTTGCTAGGGCACAGGGCAGGACCCAGAAGCCAGGGTCGTCCCCCCAAGCCAGGAGCAGAGCAGGCGGAGACAGGCAGGGCGGCACCAGCCCTGAGCATTGGGCACCTCCTTGGGGACGAGGATGGGATATGCTGAGCTGGGGTGTCAGCTCATGGGCAGGGACACAGATCCATGGCCCGTGTTCAATCACAGACACTGTGGCAATGCAGCAGGGTCTGTAGCTTGTGTGGGGGGGCAAGGGTGAGAGCCTCAGCTCAGAGCAGCTCCCTGGGCTGGGACAGGCCCTGGACACAGCCTTCCCACCAACTACCAGGTCTTCTCCCCACAACCCAGGGCACGGGCTGCCCTCAGCGAGGCATCTGTGCCCTGCCCTGGGCCCCTTCCCCAGGCCTGACCTCCTCGAGGGCTAAGGGTGTGCTCAGCGACCTCGCACAGGGGCTGGACTGGGTGACCTCCAGAGGTCTCTTCCAACATGAGCTATCCAGTGATCCTACCATACACACAGTCAGATTTTAACACTGAAAAATGATAGAGTTGTTCCTGTCTACCAGTGAGCTCATCAATGTCTGTGCATGGTGCGTATTCATAGTGGGAAAGGTAAAGAACAGGGAGAGGAGACTGAGAAAGTTAAGAAGACACCTTCCTTGCTGACAAATAAAAGGCTTTTAGAGAAGAATAACGTTTTCAAAGAGAACATTTATTCTGTGACTTTAAGGTACTTTCACAATATTTGTTGGGCACATCTCACACTGTTCCTGCAAAGGAGATAAGTATTGCCATATCTGTTTTGGGATGGGATGGGAGAACACAGATGCAGCAACAGATATGTGAAGATGATATGGCAAGATGGGGCTAGAGCATGACGCCTCAGGCCTGCTCTCTAGACAGCAAAGGGGCCCTCAACTTCCTAATCTAGCCCAAATAAACAGCAAAATGTTACTCATATATTCTTTCTTCAGTAAGCCCTATTGATACTTCCAGGGTTTAACGTATGTGCAGAATGTCTTTGCACCATGAAAAAAAAAAGTAAAATAAATAGCAAAGTGGTTTCTGACAGTTTTACTGTTAATATGATGTAACAAAAATTCAAATGCCATTATGTGAGATAGAAGCAATGGATAATTCAGAGAAGTTAATCCTGTCAACTACACTTTGTCAAAACAAGTCTAAGTGACTCATAAAATCACTGCATTGACCACAAATGAAATAAGGAAACCCGACCAGTGTACTGACAAAGAGAACAGTCGGTACTTGGCCTGTTCTATTTCCCTGTTTGCTGTGAGAGCAAGTTTAGGAAAAAACCTGCCTGCCTTTCATTTAATCCATTTACCAGGGCATATCTGCACAAAGCTTTCACTACCTGGAAACCTTTAACATTTTTTTCCAGACTCAGTCTTTATGGTGGTCTGGCTGGTTGGATATATTTAGCCCTGAACAGAGACTCTAAAAGGTAAATAATGATGCTATCTGACTTTGAGAGAACAGATTGTCTAAGCTCAGTGGTGAACAGAGGCTTTTATATCAGCTCAGACGTGCTCAGAAAAGTCCACAGACACAGACACCATTCAAATAAAAATATTTAGTGTTGAAAGGAGCAGGTTTGGCTCTCTACTGTACATGAAAAGAAGGAAATAGGACTGATCCCTACCACAATTTAGGGTCAGCATCTCTACTTTACACCCCATAATCTCATCATGCAGACAGGAACCCTGCCATAAGTGATATTGAAAGCTCTAAGGCATGAGTCTATTCTTCTTATGAATTATTCTTGCTGCATTAGATTTGGGAAGTTAAAATTTGTTTGGGGTTGTGCAGTGTGGAGAAACTCCTCTATGGGAACAGCTTTGTTACTGCTAACTTGCCTTAATATCAGTTTCCAAAAAACAATGTATCTAGAATATTTTACTCTCAAAGAAAAAAATAAACCTTTCCTTCCAGGATTTTGAGGACCTGAGTCTGCATTCTCATCCAGAGGTTAAAAGTTAAATTTAGCAAGTCTTTCCATTTTAAGTATAAAACATTGCAGGATGAACTAGGCCTTTGAGATGTGCAGATTCCAGGTCTAAAGTGTGCTTTATTCCCCAGCTTCTGCTCATATGATGGAAACCAGATGATTAACTGGAAGTCTATTTATAAGAGTACAGTGCTGTTCTGAGTTGCTCTCAAGGAATGGAGTCTTTGGATAAAAGTGTAGAGGTCCAGTGCTGAGAGCGAAGGAGCAAATAAGTAAAGCAGATGTTAAAGGTGCTTGGGAAGAAATCTGTCGGGGGAAAAAAAAGAAAGAAAAAAGCAGGAAATAAGTCTTTAAAGATAGATTATAGAAAAAACACTTGAAATCTAGTGGAGAAGGCCAGACTGTCAGCAGATATTGTAGCACATGAACAGGGCAGTCTTGGAGTTAAGCCAGAGTAATGTCAGCAGTTATGATAAGATGACTGAAATACAGCACGGGAAGGACTTGACTTCCTCAAGTTAGCGGTGGGAACACTTTCACCAGAACGGAAAAGACTTATCCACACAAGAAATGGCTGAAAAACTGTTTTTATGTTTTATTCATACTTCTTTTATTTCAGGAAATGTGACCATCTACATTCTGAGGGTGACCTGGAAAAAGTGCTCAGTCTGCAAATACTATGGGACTACGAAAAAGTTCATATCCTTTTACTGGTCCTTTTCTAGCTTTCTGTGGTCTTTCTCTTTCGCATTCTTGCCTCTCCTAGCATCCCAACCAAATAATAATATTTCCGTGTTTAACTCCTCAAAAGTGTGTTTAGCCCATAATCAAGGTTTTCTGATATCTTTCAATCCTGGATGCATCACTTACATTCTTATATTATTAATTGCAATAGTAAATAACAGGTAGCATAACAATAGTGATCAAACAGTGTAAAGTGGATTTAAATTATACAGCAGCAGCTCAAGATCAAAGTTGTTGAGTCATGTCCCCTTTTCCACATACGTTTAAATAGATCCTTACTGACTGACTACCTTCTATCACTGGCTGAATACACAAAACCAACATTAGATGTTTCTAAATTGGTCGATGATTTTATCCATGTATCTAGCACACACTCATGGTTCAGTTTTATCAATGTCGTATCTTCAATTCATGTATTCAGGCAAATAACCTACTATGTCAGACTTGGATGTGTCCCATCTGCATGTGCTGTTGTGCGGTGCCCTCTCCGTGACTGCTGCAAGTCAGACTACTGATTATGAGACGAGCTGCTCATTAGCGTTTTGTTGGCACACAGTCATCCTGTTATGATTAGCCTGTGATCCCCTGACCACTGCAGTCACCCGTGTAAATAATCCATTACCTACTTACAAGCAGCCACCCAAATACATCATGGTTCTTTTTTGAAAATGAAAGTGCCCTGTATCTAACTATTAGTTCAATCATAATTAGATCATGGCTGATGTAGGTAGGCTTCCCATTTTTTTTAAACCTGCAGCTCATGTAAGACTTTAGACACAAGCTTTTACCTTCATAGTGCAGCTTGTCCTCAGCCTCACATCACCATTTTTGCCTACAGCCAGTTGCTGACTTATGAGATGCTCATATATGTCATTCTATATGCCCTTCACATATAAGCTTTGGCAGTTGCCTTCAACAGTAAGAGCTGTACCTTTGTGGGAACTTCTTAAAATTTTTCATTGTTTTAGCCAGATAAACAAAGTCTGATCTTTCTGGTTTGAACAGTCATCTAGCTTTCAAGCTGAAATTTTCCATTGAAAATAGAAGTATTAACAGAATACTTCTATAATAACAGACATAAAAATAGAAATAGAGATTTGCGTTGAAATTGTCCAAGGAAAAGGAAGACTAAATTTTTTGTGAGAGCTATTGCCTGTTATGCAGCCTTCAGGTCCATCTCAGAGACATTGTTTGTTATTAAAGCTCATTAGAAACTTTGTATTGCTGAACAAACTTGCAGTTCTTTCAGATTCTAAATTTTCTTTGTATCAACATTCTTGATTCTTTCCATCCCTCTTAAATTATCATGTGAAGAAAAATCCTGCGCATAATCTCAATGCTTTCATTATCTGGCTCTCCTCCTACAGACATCGGATATTAAATCTCTTTCTTAGTATTGTCCCAATATTTGACATTTACCACTGCAGCATTTATCTTTCAGAAGCTACATCTTTGTTGACTTTCCTTCTAGACCAAATATTTATTGTACAGCCCTTACTGTACCTATATCTAATCCTGCCAACCTTTCCAACTACAGCAGCCAGATATTATTTTTCAAAAACCTATTAACCTAACACTAATAAATAAGGACCTAGTGAGTTCAGTCTTTTCCTGCCATTGGTGCTAGCCCTGAGACTCCACATAGCTTTGATTAAAACCCCTTTATAAGCCGTAAATGAGTAGCAGCTGTTCCTGACATCTCTAGGAAACTTGGCAAATTAGACCACCTCACATTTGACAAAGCTGCAGGTGGGAGATGACAGGTTTCGTTTGTGGTCTTCAAATCAGTTCCCTCAAATTAATGTTCTGCATCAAAGCCAATCCTATTTTTAACTTTTTGATGAAGAGAGAAAAGGAAAGGAAAAAGATGAATGCCTCTCAGATAACAGAGTTACCTGGATAACCAATATACCTGCAACATTAAATATGATGCAGAACCACTATAAACAATGCTTGTGTATATAGTGAAGCTTCTGCTGCCTGGAACATGTTGAATGATGGGCTGCATCAAAAGCTTGATGAAATAGCAATATATCACATACACAGTAAGAGACAATAAATCATGTTATGGGGTGCGATGAATGAATCAAAATGAGCCAATGTTAAGTTATGGGAGAGAGGAACCATCCATATATTCTGCCCCAGCACCAGGGCAGACATGGACAGTAACTACAGGGTTTGAATTGAAATTTTGACATTAAAAAAAGACTCTTATTTTTGTTCCAGGCCTACTCTTGCTTTATTTTCTAGTGTAATGCATGCAAACTCTGGATATTTGGAATCTTGCTTTGTTTTATTTTAAGTTCTACCTTAAGTGCTGTAATTTGAATAACTTTAGTCATTTATATACACTGTATACATCTGCTCAGATCTATCCTTCCAAATTTGGCCTGCAAAAATAATCTCCACTTAAATTCTTTGCTGCTTAGAAACTGAGATTCAGAATATACTAGATGAAATTTATGTATTAAAACTTGAGAAGTTGTATAAAAATTTTTGACACCCAGAAAACTTTGTCAAAAAATCAACGTGGGCTTCCAATTGTTATATTTCTGAAAATCACAACAGTTTATTCAATGACTATTCAGCAACATATATATGAATTTAAAAGGCAAGTTAATAATTACTTCTGTACTTGGTAGCAATTGTAGCCCTCACTGGCAGCTCACAATAAAACCTGAGAGTAGAATGTAAAAAATTACTTTTGACACCTGAAAGTAAAATTTAAACAATCTGATGCTCTGGGATTACAAATATATTTTTAAAGTTTGTTCCAACCACTTTTTGCTAGAAAAACTGGCAACTGAAGTCTCTTTGGACTTAACTAAAATCAGAAACAGAATAACGATTTCTTCCAATCTTACTTATTACTAGACAGAATAACTAATACTTTACAGAATATTATCATATCTCAATGTTAATGAGCATTTCTAACCCTGCAAATTAAAGGAGGTAATAAAAAATAGTCAGACTTTCAGTCTTAATTTAAATGTCATCTCAGTCACTAGAAAAATTCCCATTGACTGGAGTAGTTTGGTTCACAGCCTAACAAAGGGGACCTGCACAGGCTTAAAACCATATCTTGCAATTAAAAGCATATGGGTTACCTTTTCCCCCACTTGACACTCTGTGAGGGCCAGTGTCACATACCCGGAATTGCATAAGCCATTTGTTCCCTCGGAACATTCCCCAGAGTATCATATTGTGGTCCTTAAAAATTTGTTATTCATTTCTTTTTAAACAATCTGCCTTAAAATTGCATTTGTCTGTTTTGTTGTGTACGCTCCAACAGTCCCTTGTGAAGTTTATTTCACAGAGAAGGACTGAAAAAATGGTAGAACAATGGCGCTTGGTAAACACATTAAAAGAAACATATTGTTTTGTGTTGACTTTAACTGGTATGTTTTTTTCTCTAGCTCTCCCTCTGGACCCCTTTTGCCCTCCAATACACAGTAGCCTTGCTACTTTGCGCCAACAGCAGAACGACTTTGAAAGTTTACTTTCTGTGAGAGGAATTAAAATGGGAGTTGCAAGAAACCTCCTAGCCAGGGGCATTTTTCTGAAAGTATCAGTGTCTGAAGATAAGTGGCTTTAAATGCAGCTTCTTCTCAGTGCTATGCAAGGTTCAATGTCTCCGTTCTCTCACAGCCCCGTGGACCTTTTTTACATTTTAGCTTTTGTTGAAAGAGCAAAAAATGGAAAGAATAAACAATCCCACATTCTTTTAGAGTCTGCAACATCACAGCAGCCAGTATCCTGATGAAGGGTGGTCAAAGGAAGCACTAAGCTGTTAGAAAGTTTTTAAAACCAACCAGAACCTCAAAGTTTATTCTAGATTTCCTCCAAAATTTGCAATTCTTTGTCCATTAAAATATTGATTTTTCTGAATAACCTGTGCATTCACTTCTCTCTTGGGACAACAAGAGGGACCTCTGTCTCTTCCTTTACTAAGATGTTCTATGCACTGCTTCAGGCTGTTGCATCAACTACTTGCTGTTAGAGGGAGTGTGCAGAACGAAAGGACGAGGGAAAGAGCTCAGGCGTATATGTTAGGCAGGCACCTTGTCTAGATCATGGTTCTACTGAAATGAAAACTTGTGGTGAGAGAAACCTGGAAGTCAGTGGTCATGAAAGGTACTACCATGTTGTCATTGCCTTTGCAAACATGATAACGGGTTGTGTGTGTAGCACAGTCTATGTTGCACAAAAAACCATTTGTATTGTCTTCGTATTTGGCATTGGTAGCACCACCTCCCAAAACGTTATACAACACTCTGAGTTCTTTTTAATGCATCAAATGGACTGAGTCCACTTCCAAAGTATCCATGTCTCACAAACTTTATAACAGGGTAATAGGAAAGTGCTCTTTTCTCCACTGCAGGAAGGAGAAACTGCAACTCTGTGGCTAGGTCCCTCTGAGGGACCTGGGAGCACTTCTGTGCTGTCCTCAATTGTATGCTTTTCTCCCTGCATCAAGGAAATCTGTGTATTTGAGCCAAAAGGTAGCTGCGGAACGTTACCTGGGAGATGGGATGCCAGAACACACCATGGTGTGCCATCACCATGCATAAGAAGAGGAGTCTGAGAGACTAGTTGTCACAAAACAAATGAGAAACTGTCATCACAGAAAGAAATTTTGGACTTTTAGACTTAGGTCCTCATCATAGTTTTAACCACTAGTGTCAACAAACTGGAGAACAAACCAGAGCTCCTGCAACAGCAAGGAGGTGGCTATAGTTATAAACTGAAATCAGTGGGGGATCCTTTGACCAGAGGAGGTAGGAATGAGCTGCAAATTCCAGTCTCTTACATGTCTGATCTGATTTTTTTGTTTTCCTGCATTTGAAAAATACAACAGTAAATAGAAATGCAAAATCCTACTTCTCTACTTACCAGAGCATTAGGATGCTGTTGCCAGCTGCTGTAGTTACCAAGTTTAATGCTATCTTGCCCCACCAGCATGCCTCAGCCATCAGCTTCTAGGAATTTCCATGTTTCCAGCAAAGGTGCCAATCCTGTTGGTAGCTCTGTCCTACACACCATAGTCCATGAGAAAAATGAACTGGGAAACCTATTGAAAAAGCCACTCGATAACGTTATTAATATATGACTGCTACCAACCTGGGGACAATCCAAATCACTACCATGAAGTTTTAGAGGTGGAAGACTCCATATAGCTCTTTCTGTGCCATCTTGTCTCTTAGGAAAAAAAGCAAAAGCTATTGAGGATATAATCTAAAACTGTTCACAGCTCTGACTTCAGAAAAACAAACAAGCCAAAGATCTCATGCACAATTATGTAATTAGGATTCTGTCTGAAACTGGCATTATTCATTTCCATAAGAGAATTAGGCATTCATTACTTTCGTTACGCTCCATCCTGCTAATATGATTCATCATATATATTTAAAAATGAAGTCATTTAACTACTATTGGCCATAAACCATACTTCTAATAAAAATGAAGCCATTTAACTACTGTTGGCCATAAACCATACTTCTAATTACTCACTTCACTAATGTTCATTTGTCATCTAATTCTTTGATTTTTCTGTATTAGTCTATAACAAGTATAAAATGAGACCTTACCCTGATGCCAAAGGATATTTAGCTTTGATCACTGTAATCCATCAAATGTCCTAGTGAGTCAAAATGGAATCTGCACGCCTCTTAACAATTGTTATTGATTTGAAAACAGTGATATTTTGGGTAAGCCTCTGAGAAATATCGTTCTTGTGTAAATAGGGAGAGTGATCAAATACATGCATCTGTATTGTCTCATAGCGAATGATGTAAAGGCAGGAATAGATTAGACTGCAGCACACAATTAACCTAGGGCAGGCTATAACACAAGGAGATATAATGCTGTATGGAACACTTATGTCCTATTAGCAAAAATCAAGCTGATAGAATCATTGCCTTAAATCAAATCTTAACCATCCTGGCCAATTACAACTCTGGCTGCGAAGTGCAGTAAATGGATAGGACATAATAATTCTTCCTATTGTACCAGACATATCAAGATACAAATGTACTTGACTGCATATTATTATCTTACAGCTGAGTCTCATGACACTTCATATCTCATTCTGCAGCAAGCTTTTAAGCAAGCATATGCTAAATGGTTTAATACAAGTTCAGGTGGTGACAAATAGCCCCCTTTTGCCAAAGACATTTCCAGCAAGCTGCTGGTCACATACAGTGTTACCATCTTAGTTGCTTCAGTCTGCAAAAGCGCAGGAGAGTGAGTGGACTCGTCATCTATAGCTGGAATCTGTATCATGGATTTCTCACTTTACTGTGCAATTTTATTTTGAAAACAAAGAGATAAAATTGATCAGTTTTATTTAATGTTTCTCAGTTAATAGCTAAGTTTGTTTGGCCTTTCAGCAGTAGACAGTAACACAGGAATCCAAATAAAATCTCTTAAATCTCATTACTTACACGTGACTACCATTCTCCAGCAACTATCCTGACTAGCCAAAGCTATTGCCATTTGCTGTAATGAGTGATTTGTATTGGAAATGTGACATGTTTTCTAGTTTTATAAAGTGATGTAAACCTGTATAAATGCATATTATCAGGTGCTGTCATTGCAGATACAGTATTGAGCATTGTGCTGAAAAGAATGGCAGAGTTAAAATGAAGAGGCTGAATTTGTAGCCATAGAAGTTGATGCCATGCCTTAATGCCCACTTTCCAATCATTACAGACTTTTTCTCTTTAATTAACAAGGCACAACAGTGAAAGGTTAATTATAGACAAGAAGGTGCTTTTAATGTCCTTTAGAATTGTTGAATGTCCTCACTCAGTTGGAATATAGGCTCCCCGGGATGCTCGTGTATAGTAACCAGTCAGTAGTTTCTCAGTAAGGCAGTTACCTCCATTGGCTGAGTTACTCTGATTTCTCCTGGTTTTGCCTCTTGGCAATACAGCAAGCAAAGCTCTGCTTTCTCAGAGACCATTAGCCAATTAAAGCAGTGGTCTGGCAAACGTACTGTGCAGAAATCACAGTCATATATTAATTATGCAGATCTTTTTAATGTTGTACAATTGCTATAAACCCCCTTTCATTTCAGGTTTCTTATCAGCTGGGTATAACATTGACATCACGGTTGCCTCAACACTGGCCCCATCCCTTCTCTATTTCTCCACTGGGTCACAGATGTTAAATAGATTTTACTGGAAAAATGACCGGAATACAGACGTTAAGTGCACTATACTAGGCGAAGTGGGAATGCAGGGGGGTTGTCGGAAAAGCTGCGTCATGTCTGAGCTGCCAGCAATGGAAAGAGGCAAAATTGCAATGTCTGTGTAGATATACTTTAATAGAAAAGGGAAGGGCATAGCCAAACGCAACTGGAGCAAATTCAAGAAGCATCTGACTGATAAGAATTTGAGCGTGTGTAATGTTATTTTTATGATAAACATTCTGGCCAAACAAGCACTTGGCAGTTTTCCTCTGAGGTTCTTTTTTTTAATGTTGTTGTTGGCCTCAGTTTCATTAGCCTAAAATGTGTCGGTGGTTTTGTGAAAAAGCAATACCCGTAAATTACTCTTGTATCATAGTTGTCACGGTGATAAATGAAGAGAGATTAATTAAATGTATATTCAAATGAACTCCATTGACTTTAAAGGTTTTTTCTAGGCTGGGATTTCACTGAGGCTTGGGAGTGGTGTCATGGTGAGAGGAAACTTTTGTCTGGAAACTTCTGAAGTTTAAATGTCTGGAAATACACATGAGAAAGAGCTGGAGGATTATGGTTTTAAACGCAGCAGCTGGGTGCCCCTTTGTGGGCTGTGGTATTATTGCACTGGTGAGGACTCTTACAAGGTACCTGCAGGATTTCGTTACCTATGATTATTGGTATCTGTCTGATGTTTATATATTTTGCAAAAACATGTCATTTTGAAATTACACTTTTGCTGCTTCAGTGTCTTTGCTGTCTCATTATGTGGTATAAACTATCCACCTGATATTCCAGTGCAGCATAGTACTTTATTAAATTACAAGGCAGATTAATGTTATGAGTCATTTATTATCCACATTTGAGGCAAAACACAGCCACAAAAGTAGAAATATTACCGTGAGTATGAGGAAACACAAGCAGAGACTAGAGAAGCAGGAATAGTTATCTGCAGATATGAGGAGTGATCTTCCATCCAGAAAAAAACCAAACCAAAACAGAATCTTGGTGCTACTCATAACAGCATGAGAGAATTAATAGATCAGAAAAAGGTCTAGCTAATGAATCTCTGCTTCTAAATAGTTCTGAATTATAATGGCTATAACAGTTGTATTTATCACAGAATCACAGAGTGGACGAGGTTGGAAGGGACCTCTGGAGGTCATCTGGTCCAACCCCCCTGCTCAGGCAGGGACACGTAGTTGCCCAGAACCATGTCCAGTCAGGTTTTGACTGTCTCCAAGGAGGGAGACTCCAGAACCTCTCTGGGCACCCTGTGCCAGTGCTCGGTCACCCTCACAGTAAAAAAGTGTTTCCTGGTGTTCAGACAGAGCCTCTTGTGTTTCAGTTTGTGCCCATTGCCTCTTGTCCTGTCACTGGGCACTACTGAAAAGAGCCTGGCTCCATCTTCTTTGCACCATCCCATCAGGTATTTATACATACTGCTAAGACCCCTTCTGAGCCTTCTCTTCTCCAATCTGAGAAACCCCAGCTCACTCAGCCTCTCCTCATATGTCAGGTGCTCCAAGCCCTTAATCATCTTTGTGGCCCTTCACTGGATGTGCTCCAGTATGTCCATGTCTCTCCTGCACTGGGGAGCACTGAACTGGACCCAGCACTCCAAAGGTATCTCACCAGTGCTGAGCATAGAGGAAGGATCATCTACCTTGACCTGTTAATGCAGCCCAGAAGGTTGTTGGTCTTTTTTGCTGCAAAGGTACATTGCTGTCTCATGGTCAACTTGGTGTCCACCAGGAACCCTGAGAACCTTTTCTGTAAATCGGCTTTCCAGCTGGTAGAAGCCCCTTGCTGGCACATGGGGCTATTCCTCCCCAAGTACAGGACTTGGCATTTGCCTTTGCTGAACTTCACAAAGTTCCTGTTGGTTTATTTCTCCAGCTTGTTGAGGTTTCTGTGAGTGGCAGCACAAAGGTCTAGTGTATCAGCCACTCCTTTTAATTTTGTATTGTCTTCAAACTTGCTAAGGCTGCACTCCAGGTCATTAATGAATACATTGAACAGTATTGGCTCTGGTATCAAGCCCTGGGGTATTCCACTAGTGACTGACCTCTGGCTGGACTTTATGTTGCTGATCACAACCCTCTTCATCCAGCAGTTCAGTCAGTTTTCAATCCATTTTACTGGCCATTTATCTAGGCTATACTTTATCAGTTTATCTATGAGGATGTTATGAGACACAGTGTTGAAAAACCTACTAAAATCAAGATAAACAATATCCCCTGTTCTTCCCTCCTCCACTGTCTTAGTTATTTCCTTGTAGAAGGCTATCGGGTTGGTGAGGCATGATTTCCCTTTTGTAACTTCATGCTAACTACTCCCTCTTGTCCTTCATATGTTTGGACTTGTTTGTTCCAGAAGGACTTGCTCCATCTTGGTCCTGGAAACAAGATGAGGTTGACTGGCCTTTTGTTCCCCAGATCCTTCTTGCCTGCTTTCAAGATAGCAGTGGCATTTGCTTTCTTGCAGTCCCCCAATTGCCATGACCTTTCAGCGATTATTGAGAGTGGCCTTTCAATGGCATCAGCCAGCTCACTCAGCAATTGTGAGTGCATCCTGTTGGGTCCGTGTGTCTGTCCACTTTGTTTAAATGTTCCTTAGGTTGATCCTATTCTACAGAGGGTAAGCCTATTTATTCCCCAATTAAGACTGATGATTCATTGTGCTCTTTCAGAAATAGAGAAAAAATAGACTTCGACTTGAAGAACAGAAATTACAACAGAAGAGACATACAAGGAAAGAATCATCTCACTTATGTCACTGTAGAACCAAAATTTAGAGTAAAGCACACTGTTTAGCATTAAAGTGGGTGACAGTGATAGGAACTGGCCTCACTTTTAGTGTGTTCCTGTCTAGTCTGACATGTATTGACCACAAAAGACCTGTGTAAAATGTTCCATTGCTTTGTTCCAAGACAATGAATATCAAGACAATGAAAAAGAGGGTTAAATATTTCAGTAACAATTCAAGGAATCTGTACTTCATTGGAAAACTCTAGAGCTAGACAGTAGATGTTGCATGGTGGGGCATCCCTAAAACCCTGCTTACCTCTATAGTTTGGGTCCTGAACAGTGTGCATGGGAGGCAGTCTCCTTCCTTATTTTATTAAATGATTGGTCAGTGGGCATTATATGGAAGCAGTTGCAGAAACGAACATCAGAATCTAAGACTGACTGCCTCAGATGAGTGCTGACACAGTACTTTCCCTGCTCTGTCTTAATTTCTCTCTCATTCAGTGTTTATTAAAAAACCCTTTTCTCCTAAGTCAGTATTATTAAGCTGCAGAATCATGTTCCTCCTCTGTGTCTCTCTTTTCTCACTGCATTCTTAATTTTTTTCTGCCAAATGACACATCTTCAACCGCAGAAGCGCAGATACTCACAATACAAATTCTAGACTTAAAAGCCTAGAGAAAAAAATTCAACATTGTCAGTTCCACTAGTTAGAAAGGTACCTAGCATACAGGGCCACTAAAACTATTTTCTGGAGCCTGCCTGCAATAAACAAGGATGAGTGTAAAAGACATCCAGAGATTGGGGCCAGTGAAACTATATCACAACTTTATCATGGTGTTCTCCCGATATTGAAAGAAATCCCTCCAAACAAACTCCTGTTCTCCCATGACCAATTCCAAACTCCTCATTGTCCTGCGTATGAATTCCCTTTATCACAGCTCCTGGGTCCATGTGGGCGTGCTGTACTGTGTCTTTCAGCTGGCTAGTCCTTGGCCTTGCTCTGAGCTTCCCTCTGTTAGACTAGCTCCACTGCCTGCTTCCTTTCTTCCACTTAACTTTCTCAAGCAACAACAGAAAGTCTTGCCAGCTCCCCACAGGTCTTTAATAGCAGTGTTAACTTTTGACTTGATTCCCATTTTAAATGTTGCTGCAACAATAGCAGCAAGAATAGCTTATTTTTAATGGAAACTGTATTTATGTGGACAATGCTGGTTTTCCTATAGTTCATGGCTGAGAGTGTAAATGAAATTTTCAAGTTTTCTATGTATTGTGTAAAATGATTCAGAGCCTTGTTTATCCTTTTTTCCACTGAAACAGATATAACTGAAAGAACAAGGGTTCAAAGTCAACGAGTTCCTCTTGCATGAATCTCCAGCAGCACAGCTGTGTACTTAGCTTTATAGAGAGCACTGTCAATGAAATTAGATAAAGAGGACCATCATAAACCAGATTCTGAAAAAGTTCTGGACACAATGTCCGCGAGATATAACATCTCAAGAGAGTTTGCCTTCAGTACGGCATAAACCTTTGATCACAATCATCACTGTAGTATATCTGAAACACCTTTGAAAAATAAAGAGGAATTATTATCTGGAAGGTAAAAATCCACCCATGGTGGATTTGGGAGAGTTAGAACACATATAAGGAAATGCGTTCTTAGGCAGATTACGAATCTATGCTCATCTTTGCTTCACCATTTATAAAATGGGGATAACATTTTCTGATCTAGCAGGAGTGCTGGTATTCTATTTTGATAAAATGCTGAAGAATAAGAATTCAAAGTAAAATTTAGTTGTACAACCTTAATCTGCCTTTATACAGTTTGACATGGTATTTTAAACTCTAGGAGTAGGCCCATGTGCACCTCATGAGGTTCAACAAGGCCAAGTGCAGGGTCCTGCACCTGGGTTGGGGCAATCCCTGGTGTCAGTACAGGCTGGGGGATGAAGGGATTGAGAGCAGCCCTGCCGAGAAGGTCTTGGGGGTACTGGTGGATGAAAAGCTGGACATGAGCCGGCAATGTGCGCTCACAGCCCAGAAAGCCAGCCATATCCTGGGCCGCATCACAAGAAGCGTGGCCAGCAGGTCGAGGGAGGTGATTCTGCCCCTCTACTCTGCTCTGGTGAGACCCCACCTGCAGTACTGCGTCCAGCTCTGGAGTCCTCAGCACAGGAAAGACATGGACCTGTTGGAGTGGGTCCAGAGGAGGGCCATGAAAATGATCAGAGGGATGGAATACCTCTTCTGTGAGGAAAGGCTGAGAGAGTTGGGGTTGTTCAGCCTGGAGAAGAGAAGGCTCCAGGGAGACCTTATTGCAGCCTTTCAGTACTTAAAGGGAGCTTATAAGAAAGATGGGGACAGACTTTTTAGCAGGGCCTGTTGTGACAGGACAAGGGGTAATGGTTTTAAACTAAAAGAGGGTAGATTTAGACTAGATCTAAGGGAGAAATTTTTTACAATGAGGGTGGTGAAACACTGGCACAGGTTGCCCAGAGAGGTGGTAGATGTCCCATCCCTGGAAACATTCAAGGTCAGGTTGGACGGGACTCTGAGCAACCTGATCTAGTTGAAGATGTCCCTGCTCATTGCAAGGGGTTGGACTAGATGACCTTGAAAGGTTCCTTCCAACCCAAACTATTCTATGATTCTATGATTTTACCACTTTTTCACAGCTTTTTTTTAAGCAAATGTTATATAGCACACAATTTTTTTTTAATTGCATCTAGATTCTCAGGTAGAACTTGAAACTCAACTGAAACCATGCCTGTTTTTTATGCCTAACATAGGTGTTGCCTCACAGAAATGTTGGATACAGACTCTCAGGAAGGAAACCCTGCTCAGCCTAGTGTAATACAAACATTTGAATGCCTTACTCAGCTGTCTCTGCAGGAGATCCAGACCTCTTAATTTACCACCTCTCTCCCTCTTCACAAGAGGAGCTAGTTTAATTGGCTTCTGGCAGTTCAGGAAACTGTGCGGAAATGTCTGGCATCTCCATCCTCTTGGGAGAAAATATAGCTAACGCTTACAGAGAGCATGTTTAATGGTATGGTGCGTGCCAATGTTGCGTTGTCTTTACATAACTGTCCAGAAGCCAAATCACTCACCCGGGAACTGAGACCATTCTACACACCCACAGGGACTGAGCTCAGACTGCAAAAGAAGGATCTAGCCTTGGATTATGATGGTGAAAGCACTCCCCCTACATGTGTTGAGGGAGATGCAAGGTTTCAAACCCACCTTCCAGCAATGTGTATTTTTTATTAAAGCCTTGCTGGGTATATGCCCCATCCCTGTAAACATTCAAGGTCATGTTGGCCAGGGCTCTAAGCAACCTGATCTAGTTGAAGATGTCCCAGCTTATTGCAGGGGGGGGTTGGACTTCATGACCTTTAAAGGTCCCTTCCAACCCAAACTATTCTACGATTCTATGATATCAAAATCACCCCGCAGGTCAGGGACCAGAAATCTCTCCTTCCCAGTTGTTTTCAGGCCTTTTGCTCTCTCCCTGACTGTTGCACACCTGACTGCACAGTGGCTGACCTCCAGCAGGAAGGAGGAAGGTGTTTTTACCCAGGGTGCTCCATGGTGCTTAGGGCACTCCTCTGGGATGGGGATAGAAAGGGTCACTACCTCAGGCTCGTAAGAATCAAAGAAGACCTAGATGACTCGGTGCATATGTGAGAGCTGATCAAAGCTGCCACTTCATCAGATGCAGGTAATTGTAGCCTTGATTCTTTCTGTCTCTTTGGACATCTCCAGGGAACTTAAGCAGAACAGAAACAGCTGTCTACCTAAGCAGGATTACATTAGAACTCCCATCTTTGCAGAGCAGGCAATTCAGAACAGTCATGGGTGACTGAGGTTACGTGAACTGAGGTTGCTGAGGTTGCAGGGAGCTTTAAGCAAACTAGGGAAGTACCTAAAGAGCAGAGAGACC
Organism: Mycteria americana; assembly: GCF_035582795.1. Lineage (NCBI taxonomy): Eukaryota > Metazoa > Chordata > Aves > Ciconiiformes > Ciconiidae > Mycteria > Mycteria americana. Next base: position 11,161,697 of record NC_134365.1, on the reverse strand, counting down.
TATATGGTTAGGCAAAGCGAGGTTGCTGTCTTGCAATGCTCTAGGTCTAGTCCTAATTTGAGAAAATTCTTCTGCATTGTTTTGTGAAGTAACAATACATTTAGCATGTTATTTATGATGTCTTTTTCAAAGACAGCACTCTCTGGTCACTAACATGACAACTAATTTCACTGTTCCCTTTCTTACTTTTATGCAACAAGAGAAATAATAATAACAATAACAACAACATTAATAATAATAATAAAGAATACATCTTTTGAAGGTATATTGCTAGCCAAAATCTGCTCTTATATATACTGGCACCATTCAATCAGCTGAAGGTGCAGTGGGGAATCAGGCCCAGCTCATATAAAAATTGGACACAAACTCTAGTTTGAGAATCTCCAAAAAGGTTGTTTTTGTGTTTTGTTTTGTTTTTTTCTCTTCAATTTTTTTTTAATGTGCTAATGCTAACAAATTCCCAAATGCTTAAAACTTAATCATCATCAGTAGCTGAGTAGAAGACTGAAGGACAATTGTAGCAGAGCTGTTTATCTGCTTCGATAGGATTCATTTCCTCAGCCCTTATTTGACACAAAAACAGATGTACCTCTGTCATTCCTCTGACCTCTGTGGCAAGATGAACAGCTAGGCTGATACATTTATTGATCAGAGAAAGAAGCACTCCATGGGAAATAAGCTATAGATGCCTTGCTGCGAAATTGAAGATTTAACATCTGTCCCATGCAGATGGTAATTAATCTTGAATCTGTAATGCCCACAATTGGTTGGTTGACAACATTACGTTCTTAATCTGGGAGCACGGATAAACAAATGTATTGGATTGCTCTGTAGGTAACATTTTATGAATGTGTTATAATTGCATATGCAGCCCATAAATCAGATTGATTTCTCATCTACATTGCTAATTGTGTTTATTATTGGAAATGCTTCTCATGTTGCTTGGTATTCACTAACTGGTTGATTTCCCACTGTTGAAATCCCACACCCATGTAGAAATTTAAATCTTTACTGCTGCAAATATTTTAGGAACTATTAAATATTCTCCCAATTCTAATTACCTGGTAGCTAGATGCATGCATATAAAGGTAGCTTGAGTATTAATTTTGATTTTATTTTATAGAATCTGCAATTATGAAATACATTTTATTGTCTAGATAATATTTGGGTTATGAGGTGTTAACGGTTGTTTTTATATCCCTTTCTGCCCTGCTACAGCTTTACTCTTTGCACCTCTACACTGCTACTTTGCATTCTGAAACTGAATTCCCTCCTCATATCTTCCTCTAAGGATTTATTTAGTAGATCACTGTAGATATATCTACCTTCTTGGCAGGATCCTAGCACTTCCAAATCTTAATTTCTCAGTTATTCTCATACATGTAGTTTACTGGAACTAGAACAGCTACTAGGGTACAAGATGTTAGAGTTGCTGAAGTTGCTGGTAGCCTGCAGCAAAAAAGATCTTCCGGAATCAGGGATGTTTGCAGTAATTGAATCTGTGTCCCAAAAAATTACCTGTAAGAGGGGAATTTTGAAAATATTGCCTGATCCTGGTTAGACTCAGAGGTTTCAAGACCTAACTGATATGAATTACATACTAGTTTGGGTATGTAATAATTCATGTGTGTATTTAGAAGCCAAACAATGGTAAATTGGTGGTTCCTTCCCTGATGTATGTCAGTAGCCTGGGGGAACTGGATAGCTTGTGCAGCGTAAATGCTTAGTCATGATAGCATATCATGGTATTTGAATTAAATCACAACCCTCACACTCTAGTGTAGGCTGCTTGACGTTAGGGTGTAAGGGGAAGAAGGAAAAAAGGAACTTTCCCTTCTTGAGTTATGAAGGCAGTGGTTCTTCTCCCACTGTTTTCTTCTCTGTACTGGCACTGGGAGGGCTTTACCTCATATTTCTGCTTGCACCACAAGCAGCATCAAAACACAGTCCAACAACAATAATTAATTTCATCTTGGCCACTGAACAGACACCAGCAGATATCTGAAGCTTTTGATTTTCAATGCTAAGTTAAAACTCTTTGAAGTCATTGGAAAGACTGCCGTTTACCTTAATGGGCTCTGAATCAAGCTTTTAGTCACTTACCAATGAGGGGTTGATTTGAACTGGCTGCTTGTTAATGGAAGAGCTTGCATTCGTTACAGTACTTTGAATGAAGCTGTTCCCTGAAACATTTGCTCCTTGTTTTCTTAAGGGAAGACGTAGATTCTAGAAGCTGGTGTTAAATCTGGTCTGACACAGAATTTGCTGTGTCTCCACATTTGTATTATTCTGACTTTAAAGGGTAAGTTATTGATAGAAATTAGGAGCTGATGGCTTTTGTCGTGAGCATTTCCAAGCATAAAGACTGTACTTAGATGGTTTTGAAACTTTCTGAATTGAGTCATCAATCTTTTGAGTGAATCTTGAAGTAAAGTTTGCCCTGGATTCTAATAGCCTAGGACTTTTAAAATTTATGTTGCAGCTGTAGCAATCATCATTAAACTCATCTGTAAGTTTTCTAGACTACACTATTTTTTTTGTAGAGTAGACAAAACATCAGCATGAATTCTGAAATGAAATCAGCCCCATTATGTAATGTTCTGTAGTCTTGTATTTCAACAGATGGAGAACTTCTACAGGGTTTGTGGAAACAGGTCATATCACTACATAATTCTAATAACACAGCCAGGGAGTCAAAATTCTAATTAATACAAAACAGAGAAGAAAAAATGGTTCTACAGCTACTAAATCACTGTAGCAGCAAAAATATCACCAGATTTGTAGAATTATTCTTCAGCAAAGAAGCAGAAATTCCTCAATAAATTTCTGGTTCCATTCTTTTCATAACAAAACTACTCCTGTCTTTTGTTTTTGACTACTCTTTATGCTGCTATTTCTTGTTAAAATTTATTGTATGAAAATCAAAGTGTTTTTCTTTCCCCAAATTGCCTGAATATTCCTATTGAAAAGAGCTGCACACATAAATTTAAGAATAAACAAACAAACAAACTCGCTTCATTTTTCATGGTTGTATCAGACTTCATTTTTTAAATTTACTATCTCTGAGGACTTGTACCAATAAAACTCAGTAACAAAAATGTCTGCAGAGGGTAAGCATGAAAAAAGGTGTGAATATGGCCAAAATGAATTTGTTCTAGTATTAGGACGAATACTGCTAGGACAGAAATAGTAGCTGTATCAAGCTCCACAAAGTAAAACATCTGGAACTGTTAATTTAGAGGATGGCTATTCAAATTGCCGTGAGGAAGCTGGTGTGTAGATTTGAAGGCAATTAACTACTCTGCAGTAGTTGTCTATGCACAAGACTTTAACTTGTAAATTTGGTGAGTTACTTTGCAATGAATGCTAAATCTCTCCTGCAAAGGTTAAGATTTACTCCGGACAATTTACTATGGAAAATGTAGCATCTTGTAAATCCAAAGCATCACTTGCTGTCGTGGTTTAATCCCAGTCGGCAACTAAGCACCACACAGCTGCTTGCTCATCCTCCTTGCTTCTGGTGGGATGGGGGAGAGAATCTGAAAAGCAAAAGTAAGAAAACTCGTGGGCTGAGATAAGAACAGTTTAATAATTGAAATAATAATAATAATAATAATAATAATAATAATAATAATAATAATGAAAAGGAAAACAATGAGAGAGAGAGAGGAACAAAACTCAAGAAAAAACAAGTGATGCAACCGCTCACCACCTACTCACTGATGCCCAGCCAGTCCCCGAGCAGCCATCGCTGCCCCCCAGCCAGCTCCCCCAGTTTCCATGCTGAGCATGACGCCGTATGTTATGGAATAGCCCTTTGGCCAGTGTGGGTCAGCTGTCCGGGCTGTGCCCCCTCCCAGCTTCTTGTGCCCCTGGCAGAGCATGGGAAGATGAAAAGGCCTTGACTGGTGTAAGCGCTGCTCAGCAACAAATAAACCATCAGTGTGTTATCAGCATTATTCTCATCCTAAATCCAAAACACAGCACTTTACCAGCTGCTAGGAAGAAAATTAACTCTATCCCAGCCGAAACCAGGACACAATTGCTTGTGGCAATTTGTTTCTAAGTCCACATTATCATAATCATTATACCTCTGCAAAAAGACACTGGAATTTATAATTTTCATGCCTGATCATGAGAATTGAATCATCAGTAAATATCCAGAATATTACTTTCATTATTTCACTATTTCAACCTCCAACTAACTGTACATCCCTCTGTCTTTTCCTTATTGATATCTGTTGCCTTATTGTAGCTAATTGAGAGGCAAGATCCTTAGGGTAGGAACTTGTCTTTTATTGTTTAATTAAACAATTAAACAATTAAACACTTTTATTATTATTTGTAAAGTGCTATGAAGCCATGGGAATAATGTGTTGTCTTTCACAGTAGCTGACCTATGATATGTCAAATGAAGGTTAAAATCCTCCATAATATGCCAATGTCTGGGTTCCTAGACATGACAATTACGAATTTAGAGGTTCTTCATCTCCAGCAGCACACTGAATTAGCACACAAACAAGCAGAGAAGTTGGACAAACTTTAAGTTCCTCATCTCTGCCTGTGTACAAACTATGATGGCAGCCCTGCAGACTGATGTAATTTTTCACTATGTGCAGAGCAATACAAGGCCTTCCACAAAATATATCTCAGAATATTTGTTTTGATTATGTTTTGATTATGTTTATTTATATGATATAATCAGAATATTCTGGACCCAGAGAGAGCTGGCCTATATTAGTTAGACAGACGTTAGCTTGCTTTCTCTGGCCAGAGCCATACAATGCAAATACTGCAGAAGCAGCCAGCATGACTTCCAGATACCAGAGGGAAGGATCAGTGGGATTGAGAAAATAATGCTTTAGAGTATTAATTAAAGGATTCAGATAGTCATGCTGCTTTACCTCCTGGCTCTTTGGTGTATGTTTTCCAGTTGTAAAAAGCTATAAAATGCTGAGCTCCAGCTAGTCTGACATATTTGCCTGGGTGTAGACACTGGATTCAAATTCAGACTTACCTACCAGAGTTCACGCTGTAACACCTTCAGACACTGGTTTCACCTGAGCTCTGGAGCACCCTTGAACAGTGCTTTAGCATTAGCCCTGGTGGTCCTTCCAGAGCCTAGAAAAATAGAAACTAAAGAATCTATTTCACCAACAGTTTCCAAGCTAATGCTAACATGCACAATATGGATCCTTTAAGTAAAAAATGAAGTCAGACTGAAGGACAATAGTGTGGCTACCCGTGGCAAGGAGTTATGGGGATAGTGGTGCTCAGCGCTGTTCCTGGACCCCAACTATTTAATCTAGCAGCACATCAGACATGGTTGTTATGTACCATGAGAGGGTGGCACCTGTGGAAACTGCAAAAAATGGATTTTAATTCTGAAATATTGAAGACAAGGTGAGGCATGCGGAATACTCCCACCTGCCTTTTCCAAATACATATGTTCAAGATCTAGGATTTCTCTCCTCTGGAAATTTCTGGGTTATAAAGAAAGTAGCAATACTCAAAGCATCAGAGTATGTATTTCTCCCTGCAGATAGAGTTAAAATAGACATAATATCTACAATGTAAGTGCCACAGGCAAGACACTTGGTGAGGTTAAATGGACATTATGCCAATGAGTTGAGCAGAGTTTTTCAGTTTACAACAGTATGTCTTCGAATTGACAAGTTACTGTAAATACTTTTAATTTCACCTATTACAGGAATAAACAGTTACATATTGCTTCCTATTTGTTTGGATTTTTCTTTCTAAATCTCCACTATGCATGTGTACAGTAGCAGAAGTGTATAAGGTAATACTATTTATTCTAGAGAATTGATTTTCCCATTTCCTTCAAGCTTGGTCTCATTATCTCATTGAGACTAGATTCTTCCTAGCATTTACTTGAACCAAAAAGAATCTACTTGCAGTGTTTTTGCCACCAGAATCCTCTTAGCAACCATTTTCCAGTTTTATGTAAAACTCACACTCTCCTTCTCTGTGGTCCTTCATGTAGACAGTTTCTTCAGTGGCAAGACAAGTCCTTGCACATAGGAAATCTGAGGCATAAGCCAGCAGTAGCAGACTCTAGAAGAGGAGTTAGTACTTCATGAAAATATGGAATACATCACGAAAATATGGAATACAGTGACATTATCCTACGCAATTAACTAGCATGTATGTTTTATTTCAGGTACCAATAACATCCTAAATTTGCTTTTATCCTCAATATAGACAAGTAGGTGCCTGTGAAAGTAAGAGTTCCTGTTTTTCTAAGTTTAGGTTCCTAAAAATAGGTGGATTGGATTCTAAGTAGCCTTCACTGAGCTTTGTCTTTCTTGTATTTTTGTTTTCCATCCAAGGAGTCTGCATCCAATGTCATGGCTATTTCAATGCATTAAACCAGTATGTATTGGAATTTACCTTTATTGCCAGTACTCTGTGTTTTCATTGTTTGCTTGGTTGCTTGTTTGCATGTATGTGTTTTGTTTTATAACCCTTAAGGAAAAAATTGCTTGTGGATTAGAAAGCTCTGGTCTTGTATTACACTATTATTACTGGAACATATTGTTTAATATTATTCTTTCAAGATGAATCATGTATGTTGATTAATGAAAACAAGACTTTGTTGATGTTATTTAATCTTTAAGTGGGTGTTGATGAGAACTGACAAGAAACACTTTGAAAAGTCTTGTAAAGAGCAGTATTTATGCAGTTTTCCAATGTGTTCCTCTCATACTGTGTTCAAGCAATGACGCTTCATACAGCAACCCTCATTAAATATTGTTATAGAAAAGGGGAGCCAGGTTGTGATGAGTAATGGAACGGCATCACTTAAGCCTTGCAGAACTAACCTCACTTTCATAACACAATTGCTCTTTCTTGCAAAAAGTCATAAACCAGGGAGACCAATTTTCTACTTACTCCTTCTTCCTCCCACACCAAAAAACCCCCCTTTTTCTCCTGCTTCCAGATTTGAAAGAATCTCACTGACCTCAATGTGCTGAACTATGTATTTCATATTCCTGGAGTGCCCAGAAACAGAACACTCTTCTATAAACAAATACAACGCAACTTGCATGAGACCGCTGCCCATCTCAGTAGGAAAGCAGATGTGCTCTAATGAGCACTCTTCGAGTGCATCTTTCTGCACATTCTCAGTATTTCAGATGCTGATTTTCAAATGAGGCACCCAAGGCAATATGCTCAAAAATAAGTCAGCATTACAGTGTTTTGCATATTGAAATTGTTATGGAAGATCAGATGGGCGTAAGTGCTATACTGTAAATGGCTTGAATTAAAACCTGCGGCAATAAAGATAATAATACTGAATCATAAGTCTTAACATATTTATAAGGGCTATCTAACAATGCTCACAGTCATGGCAATTCCACCTTGGTCAACAAAAAAAGTTATCAAAATGAAATCTGAAGCTGGCCAGTGCATGGCCTATAATTCAGGAAACAAATGTGCAGGATGCATGAAGCTATTCATGGCAGAGTGCTGCATGGGGTTTGACCAAAAGCAACAGAAATGCTTGCTGGAAGCCATTCCACATGAGAAAGGGTTCTATGACATGACAGCCTGACATTACCAATATATCAGGAGCTCAGTGGAAGTAAAGGATTTTGCCCTGCAAGAATTGCTAGGCTGTCCATTCGTGAAGTGTTTTGGTGTTTCAGGCAGCGTGAATAAAACAAAAAAGCCTTGTTGTTTTGCATTAATGAGCAATTCACTGCCAATGTCGAAGAATTCCAGGTTGTTCTTGGAATGTGCACTTAGAAGGAAAAAAGGCCCCAAAAAGAGATCTATCACAAAGAGTGTCTGTAAACATTGATCAGACTGTAGCCACTTTAAACGTATGGTCTGTATGTAGAAAATTTCCACAGGTGCGGAGGTCATTGTTTGCTTTGTCCACTTTTTAAAGACAAGTACATTTTTCATGAAGTGTCTAATGAATACAACTGGCTTTATAAGCAAAGGAAAATTCTCTTTTGCTCTTTATAAAAAAAGAAGTGGAGTTGGAAGAACGGATAATTCAAGAAATAGGAGCTTATTTGAATTCATCCCAGCACTGTGTCTGGGAATGATTATTACTTGGTAGGTATTCAGGAGTTTATGAAAAGAAAAATATTAAAAGGTTCTTTGGCTGCATTTATGATATATATATATATGTATAAGTGATATGTATGTATCACAATAATCATACAAAATTAAAATTCAGTGATCTAAGTGTGATCAGATCTGAGGCATAGTTGTGGGTTAACTAAGGATGACCAATGGACTGACATCATATTTTATAGGATCACTTTCATGATATTCCAAGCCAATGTACGTGAGACACTTTTAGAAGAAACAAACAATGTAAACAGATTGTGGGGAAACCCCTTGAATGTGCCACCAGCTCCAGAATATTGCAGAATTTAGGACTGAAGCTGCCACTGCACCAGAAATACTTGGCCACAGCCAGGGTAATTACATTTTACAATTCCCACAGTCTGTACATTTCTAATAACATTAATTTAAAGCGGATCAATAACCAGAGAAGAAACTTGGTACTGTAAGAAGCTATTTTGGAAGCATGAAAAATGTCCCCTCCTTTTAGATATTCCATCACAGTTCAGACAGTAAACATCTTAGCTCAGTACTTTCTACTAGAATGTAAAACGTCTAAAAATTAAATGATAAGGGTCTACTCTATAGCCCCTCAAAATCAGCAAAAAGTTTCATATTGATTGTGAAGGCTTTGGGTCAGGAGAGCAGATTTTGTATGGGATCAAGAACTTCAGTATTTTTCTTTCTTCATGTCTGCTTGAACTAACAGGAATGAGACCAGTTATTGTCCATTTCTGTCAGTATGGCATACATACAATAAAAGGGTAGACTTCTCACATAGAATAAGACTCTTGTCCTTCATACATTTGGTATATATGCTGATGACGTTTTTTACATATGTGGATATCTTCTTAAAGCTGGAATTGATAGAACAGAAAGATCTGACATGATTTTGGTATTCTTAAAAGGCGAACGAAAAGACATCCTCAAGAAGGAGTTCAAGAAAGAGGTTTAAATGTAAAACTTCAAATTATTCCATTTCAGACAAGTACTGGTAAAGGACAATGCACAGCCAGTCCTGAAATCCAGACGTTATGGTCAAAATTAAATGTCCTGGATGGAGCTGAAATAATAAAATTACTATACCAAATCCAAACTCAGTTCTGGCACGTGATTTATATCAGGGAAAAAGGAGGTTTGACAGAGGAAGCTGAAGATTTAGTGACTGCTAGTCACTAGAATACTCTTTGAGCTTATTTGAATGCAATTTGGCACACAGCTAAAGATGACCTACCTTGCTTTAGTGACTGCAGTGGCTTCCTGCTAAGCATAACAGTATGAAGTAGCAAAGATGAAATAAGGCAATTTTTTGGATCCTAATCAGAGCACAGCATGATGATCAGAGAACTGGCATCTGAGTTCTCTGCCCTGAATAATCTAATTCCTTCCTTTTTCTTTTTTTTTTTTCTGTTTAATTCAAAGTATACCTCTGCCATAAGTTTTCATGTTTGTTTTAGCCAATGGTGCACTATCCAGATCATTACAATGTGTTCTCTCTACTGCAGTATACTTTAAGGATCAAAAATTTCATTTCATTGTCTTTTGAAAGCAATTAGAATGAATACTTTCTGGTCCCTTGCCAATATAATATATGAAATGAATTAAGAAATTAACATTTTCAAATAGAGAACAAGTTGCATTCTGATTTTTCTGTGCATCTGACCAAACAAAATAGGATTGTTTTAAAGATACATAATTACCTAGTGATTAAAAAATTAAAAGGATCTAAGGACAAATATTTTCTTAGATTCAGCTTTTCTCTTTTTTTTTTTTTTTAATATATATATATATATATGTATTTCTGTGACTGTAAGATATTACATAGTCTTCAGTGTTGGCCTGAATCTGTATTGTCAGAGCAAGACAATTATGAGAAACCCACTATACTTTCTATCAGCTTGTAAATTTTACCTATTAACTTTAAAGGAAGCATACTGGCTGAGTTTGAACAGCCCATTTTGTGTTCACTCAGCCAAAAGTAATTTTACAACATGCAGTGATGAGAAGATTAAGTCATTTGTCCTAGTTAGTGTGTGTTGCACTACATTCTAGGGGAGAAAAATCCTCGACAAGCAAAGCAACGTGATTTCTTTAGCCAACTTCTTTTCTGCATGTATCAGAGAATCTAAACATGTCACAGCAGAAATATTCCTGCTCCTACAGACTTTTAGATCCACATTGGATTTTTATATAGATTAATTGCTTTGTGAAACTGCTGGATATGTACATAAGTGCAAATCTGATACTTTTCCTAAATACTCCTGTCGCCACTGGTCAATATAAAGGACATATTCTTTACTACTGATCATTCATTAAGGAAATACTAAGCACAAAGATACAAACCTGGCTGGTAAAGCCAAGTTGTACCGATCATGTGTCTAGTTAAAATCCATTTCAGTCATGATGGGAGTTAAAATCCATGTCAGCCAGGATGGGAGCTATTCTGTCCACAGAGGGAAATAGGGAGGCAGTTGGGGTGTTGAGGAAGATGCTGCACAGCAGCTGGAGAATTTCCCACCCTGTGACTTGCAGTGCAAGCCACTAGCCTACGAGGCACTCAGTATATCACCCTCTAAATGGTGCAGATACCACACCTGCAATTTGGGAATTGAAGCCAACTAAAGAAAAGGAGAATTAAGAGACCGAATCTGTTTAGGCATGGAAGGAGTACGACCCTCTTTTCTGTATTTTCTGAGTTACAAAGCTGTTGTCATGGAGCACTTCAGTCGTTAAAATAGAACTTAAACAGCTATTTGGATTTGTGCTGTCCAGGATCACAAGAAGGACAATGTTAATGGGCGATATAATTATAACAATTTAAAAATCCAAATGTTTCCATAGATTTCAGAAGTACTTTTAAGTAGGTTCAACTGAATGTAGTACATGTTATTTAGGGCATTTGGGGGGGGTGTTGATTTTTTGTTTTGGGTTTTTTTTTTTTAATGATTAATATTATCCCATGACCATGAATGTGAACAGTAAGAAATTTTGCATATTATTGTGACACTGTTCTTGTGCACTAGTCAGACGCCTTGGTTTGCTGGGAAGCATGGACCTAAATATAACTGGGTTGGCAAGCCTGTAGCTATTGGAGCAACTTACGTGCAGATCCAGTGGCAGAGCTAAACTGGTGCAGGGCTTCTGTGGAAGTTCACAAGGGAGTCTATGAAGTTCCTAGCGCAAGTCCGTCAGGGACGCAGTGTATGCTCATCCCATCTTCATCGTGCAAGAGTGAGTGCTTTTCAACTCCGTTTTGCAAATTGTTTCCCTTGTCTGTGCATGTGGTTCCTAACTGCATGAAGCTTTTGACAGGTATCTCTTAAGGGTCGGTGAGGCTGACCAGCCATAGTGTACATGAGCAGTGTACACAACTCTTTCAGCTATGCTTTTTCTTCTTTTGTAAATGCTAATAAATGAAAGACCATATATGGAATTTAAATTGCTGTGACTCTCTCTGTTCCTTTTGAAAATTTTTAAAAACTGTTAGCCAATGAAATATTGGCAGGATGTTGGAGCTGTTTAGTTTCATAAGCATCAGTAAAATATTGTTTTTAATAAACTCTGTATTTACTGCTAGAAGTCCTGTAAAAATTATCTGCAGATTTTTCTGCCTTCTACGGAATACATTAACGTCTATCACTTTGTGTGTACCCATTAAAATTTTATGGAATAGCTAGTGCAAAAAGCTCTTTAAATCATTGCAAGATGTTGTCTGGTTATTTTATGTTGATACACTAAATATAATTGTAGTGAAGAAAGTGCAACTCATGGTTGAATATTTAAGTCAAAGTAGCAGATCTATAAAACACACTTTGATTGAGACAGCAAAAATTATCAATCTAATCATATTTTCCTTTAAATATGAGTAATTTTTTGGTATATGCAGCAAATGCTGTTAGCTGTACTGCATAGGAGGTCTTAACCTAGTAGCTGTCTGGGTTATGGCTGATGATAATGAACAAGCTGTAAAATAATGGTAAATAGCCAAAAGTGATGAAAAACACATAGAAAAATTTTAGTAGGATTCAACTAAGTCAAGGTGAGTTCTTCATTGCAAGCACTTGTCTTTCATATTGACAATTAAACATCACACAATAAATTAGAGGTAAAATAAACAGTTTCCTGCTAGAAATTTTCCTTAAAATCCACTTATTGCTTTCTTACCCTGTCCTCTCATCTGCCTTGTATCCTGCCTACACTACATAGGCTGTTCTATATGTCTTTCTTGGCACACCTACAACGCTACTACATGGGGAAAGAAACTTGAGCTAAATCCTCAAAAGAGATTTAGACTTAAATGTTCCAGTACAGAAGTTTTCTGTGCACTTTTGTTTATGGGAATTTAATGCTAAAGTGTTAGGTACATCTTACACAAGAATTTGGTGCTTAAATAGAGCTTCATAGAAATTGGCCTGTGAGTGAAGAGACACGTAAGTTCACCACAAAGCAAGCTGAGGAAAAGGATAATACTGAAGAACTGTGCCTCAAAATACCTGACTGAACTGGAGCAAGTTCTTCCTTCCATTTAAGATTTGCAGATACGGACCCTTTCTGAACTGAGGCAATGATATCAGATCAGTCCTGGATCACAAAAGAAAATAAAAAAAACAAATAAAAATGAAGGAATGGAACTGCTGGTAACAGTTTTATCTTGGTCAACTGATCAAATTCAGAGATGTGAGAGAGTGAACTTCAGGTACCTCTTCCTCTGCAGTATATAGAGAAAATGAGGATTTTTACACCCAAACCAACCATTTTTCACACAACAAAACAAAACAGAGGGAATTCTATGAATATCAAGAATGTCACAATTCATGTATATGTGGTGCTATTAGGAAGCCTGCTTTCCTTTCTTAGGTTAAAATGGCACTTCAAACTGTGATCTGTTACCAAGGCACAGAAAATACAAATTGATAGCTCCCAAAAGCAGGGGAATCATGTACACGGTGTATCCATCAATAATAGGAAATCTTCCCATTGCAGAGTCACTGACACTTGATTTTTACTTTTGTTAGAAACATGGGTATTAGTTTTTCTAAAGACTTATTAATGCAGGAGACAGCACATTTTCACACTATAAACCTTTATCTTTGCTTATGCTTTGTATACTGCTTTATCTTGACATATAAGTTCAAATATCTCATCTAAAAGTCTAATATTTAGTTGCTTCAAAAGGGATCCACTATTTGCATCCCCTCTTCAGTACTGGTAGAAGAGCATTGAAGGGCAAGCTAGCAGAGAACTGCTTGGAAGTCCTAGCATCGCTTCACCCCCTCCTCCCAAGCTTCCCAACAATTCAGAATTATTTTTTCTCTAGCAGAAGTACAAATCACACTTTCAGCCTAGTATGAGGGGGCTGGCTTGAGGATAGTTTGTTTCCTACAAAGTTTTCCTTTCACCTTATTGTGAATTAGCATTTCATGTCAGTTCAAGGATGATGCTATTCCCCTTCCTGTCCTCTGTGTGTGTCATCTCTCTGCTGTACCCGAGTACAGCGAGTCTAACACTGTGCTGTGCTAGGAATAAACCCTTTCCTAGCATCTCTTTGCCACAGTAGAAGCAGTATCCAAAAAACTGACAAAAAGTTTTGAAATTCTGGCCTTGCATATGCTCATAGAAAAATGTATTTCATTGTGGTAAAAATACTTAAACAGGTCACTACCCATAATCTAGTGAGTCCAGCCAATATTCTTCAACAAAGGAACAAAGAAAATCCCATAGCCACCTACCACAGGGTTTCTGATCTATACCTCAGAATCAGGTATGCAGACCATTTTCAGGCAGGTGTAAGAAGTAGAGATGTGGAGAGGTTCCTGAAAAGCACAGCTTAATTCTAAATATAAACCTCCTCAACAGTTAGTGGGTATTTCAAGTTTTAACCAGTTTTACATAGGTGAACTTTAAGTAGAAAATTAACAGCAGGATCTAAACTTCTCCAGTTGTCAGGTAGGTCACATCTAAACTATTGATTTGGTATCTTTCCCAATGCAAAATAAAATAGGATCTTCTCTGAGGACAGCAGAGCACATCAGACATATGCATGAGGAACATCTTGTTTATTTGCATGATAATGGGAAATACTATTCATTATAATTAAGTTTCAAAATAAGAATATGCTAAGAAATCTGTATGCAGTGCATTTCCTCTGTGAATTCTGTAGGGTGATGAATAATTACTCCCACAATTTTTCTTCCTCTCTTGAGATTTCTAATTCCTTTCTCTGAAATCAGAGGAGGGTTGGAGAAAACACGCAGCTCATTTTTCATTGCATTTTCCAGTGGGATTATGATATTCATGGGCTTTTCCTCTCTGTCTTGGTAAGTATTCCCCATTTTTTAACTGCCCATGTTCAACTAAAGGAATAAAAAAAAATATCTTATTTTAATGGAACCCTGAAAGAAATGTCAATGATGCTACCATGGGATTTTAACAAGTATCTCAAAATAGACATAATAGTCAAGTCCTTAGTGTTAATTTGCTATGGAGGACGACATACTGTACATATAATAAAATAGCTAGAAGTCAAAGAGAAGCATGAAAGAAGATCTCTCTTGAAGTTCATTACCCTGTCTAGATATTGCCAATGCATATATATTGACCTAAACAAGTTGCTGCTGTAAGAACATTGCAATATTGGCAGCACAGAAATCTTAACTCCTCAGCTAATTCTAGCCTTTAGAATGCAGGAGAAGATATGTCTGGTGCCCCTTACGATCTGAATTAATGTGCATTAAGCACATGCTGATTAACGTCTTGAACTGTAGCATAACCAGCCAAATGCCATGCAATGAAGCTTTATCTGACTGTGGAATATGTAAGTATTCTTAAGTTAAACCTTATGGAAAAACCTTAAAAGTAAACAAGATCACAAAGATCAAAATCCATGTGTTTGAATCACTACTGTTAAAGTATTAAATACAATTTTGACAGAAACATTTTGTCTTCTTTTTGGATGGTCAAGCCAGTCACAAAAGATGAAAGGAAGGAAATAGTACAAGCTCTATGTCCTAACATAACCCAAAAGAATATTAGATGAGTCCAAAAATTTTCACAAAGACTCTTGATTCAGGAGGTCTGTTATATTGTACAAATCACTTGCTAATGAGCACTTGAGGTAGAGGAACACAGCAAAAAGGAAACCCCTATCAATATGTTTCAATATAAATTAAGAACATACAGAAAAAACTCAGACTTTGGTCCATCAGTATAAGAAATACCAATGCTCATCCTTTTGAATGCCTTCATTTGCTGTTGCTCACAGTATGTAGGTCCCAAAGGCAGATATTAATGGCCAAGCAAATAATTGAGATTAACATTCCCTCATGGTCTGCAGAGATACCTGGACCAGAGGAACACAGACTTACCTGGAAGTCAAGCCAAACAAATCTGTACCCAGTATCTCTAGGTAGTATCTACACAAGCATTCACAGCTGTGAAATCTCATTAGAGCACGCACTCTTTCAAGCCTGTATCTGATTCATGCTTAACTATCCTTTGATGGAGCTATTGTTTAACTGAGTCCCACTAATTTCTAGAAGAAATATTTTTATCTTGAAATAAATTAT
Source organism: Mycteria americana (assembly GCF_035582795.1). Classification (NCBI taxonomy): domain Eukaryota; kingdom Metazoa; phylum Chordata; class Aves; order Ciconiiformes; family Ciconiidae; genus Mycteria; species Mycteria americana. The sequence continues at coordinate 11,146,029 of NC_134365.1, read as the reverse complement.
TCTAACAATGCTACAGTTCAGTATTAGAAATACTGTAATTAAAAAAATTGCATTTGGGTGAGCTGCTCATTATTCTTGTAATATTTGGATAAAAAAGAATATTTGAAATGGACTATCATGTTTTTCTAGCTGCTGTCTGTAAAGAAATAGCATCATAATATTATCCTAGTTATATGAGTGACGAGTTTTTCATGCCTTTACCCATCAAAAAGAAGAGATTCAATTTGACCTGAAGAACTTCTTCACCCTGCTGTCAGCTGTTGAGTTACTGGTTTGGTTTTTTTTCTTTCTACCCCTTCTAAAGTTGTTTTTGCTAGTTTGATGAACCTTCATTGTGTTATGGAGGTGAGACAAAGGTCTCACAATTTCAAAAAAGTGACTTCTCATCCCTGCCAGTCTGAAATCCACCCGGGAAATACACAAAAGAGTAAGCCTAGCATTCAGTGTGACAGCCTTGATAAGTTTTAAAGTTGTAGCTTGAAAACTTATTTTTATTTTGACAACTGAAAAAATAAAATAAAAAAGACAGCAAAATAACGTATGAAAACTTCAACAATGCCATTGGGTCAGCTCCCCTTGATGAAAAGATGTCATCTGGATGACAGAAATAATTTTTAGTGATAAGAATAACAGTCTATGTCAGGTATTTAAACATTTTTTTCAGTGGACTAGGAAGATTACAGTACTAGGGACTATCATGGTAAAATAGTAAGATGGAATCTTAGAGTAAATATGCTAAATGAAAAAAAACCCCATATTTCAATTTTCAAAAGGTCTAATGCATTGCTTTCTATTTATTTCTATTTTAATTGATAAGCTAATATTAAAAGGTACTATTAATAATTAATTAAACTAGCGGTTTCTGTTATTTCTTCTTTACAACATAAAAAATGCATAAATAGTATTTAGTTTTGTTCATATCCATTCTATATTGACAAGTGCCATCCCATTTCTTTATATTCTGATCCCCAGCTGGAAAGTTCTTCTGGGACAAGGGCAAAGCACAGACATAAGATAAAAGACTTCTAGTTTTGATCTAAGGTTCCCCTATCTTGAATAGCTGTCTGAGCTGGTTCCTGTAATTATTTCCAACTATTTGCTGCCAGTTCCAGACTCGTGCTTGGTATCCCAGCACTCACACTCCTCCCTGCTAATTCACCCAAGCAGACTCACCAGCATCAGTTGTGTTAGCACCAGGATACTCAGCACATTGACCAGCTGCCCAAATCCAGACATGACAATATTCCACTACATCCATGCAGTTCACTGTTCAGCTGAACAACTGCAGGCACAGGAGCTAGGTATTTCTCTCATTCAGCTCTGATAGCACTGGCTGCTCATTTCTCTGCTCTTCCTATCAACTCATCATGCTAACCACCCAGAACCAGAAGTTCTGGCAACTGCCCACAGATGCAACTGGAAGCCAATTACTCAACCACCCAGCAAAAGTAGTATTTGCCTTTGGCAACAAGCAGAACTGTTGTCTTTTTATCACCACTATCTTGCCAAAATATATAATTTCAGTGCATCTTCCTGGTTTTCCTGGTTGACTTCTTCTGGGTTGGACAATTGGATGTTTTTCATTGTAAGCAAGTTACATTTTGATTATAAAGGAAAACAATCCATATGATAGATGATGGAGAGGCAACTGGAGAAAAACAGAAGGTGTTAACCATGGGTATGGGCAAATTATGAAGTCTGGTTTCTGGAGGAAAAGCTAGACAAAACAGATTGTCTAGGAGACAGGAGACATAGGAGAAATGAGAAAAGCAGAATTTTCTCCAGAGTGCCTCCTGATCTATATTTGTCCTTTAAGAAAATTTGTTTAATTAAACAGCACAAATTTCAATTTAGAAGCTCCTTGGAAGTAGCTATTCATGCCACAGACTTCCCTTCACTGCTTTTTGTCCTGTGTGTTATCCTCCAATGCAAATTCCAGGTAGATGGTAAAATCTCTGGGGTAAGGGCTGCTCCTCCTGGTCTGTGTTTTTTGTACCGCAGATTCTCATTTCAGTGGGAATTTGGCACAGGCATAAGTTTAGGATTGCAGCTAAGAGGTTAATAATTTCTTCAAGAGAGTGAAAATTTTGGCTGCCTCTGGATCATGTTTAGAGGGTTGGGATTAGGGAGTGGACTGACGGATAGTCTCTCCTCTGACCCTACTGCACATGTCACTCTTGACACCTGTGGGCTGTTTGTGGGTTACTGTGCACACATCATAAGTGCAATTTAAGCTCTTGGTCTCTGCAGGCCCTTTCACCTTTCTGGCAGGAGACATTAAAGCTCTTGTAGAAAAATAAAAAGGATGTTACTTCTACCCATAGATTTTGGATATTGGAAGCTGCCGACCTTTTTTGAAATATATCACCTTTGAATCAGTCTAGCAGAATGAGTTTCACTTATTCACAGAAATATGTTGGTATCCAAAATGAATAGACAGGAATATGCCACCCTCTCTCTATAGGCACAACATGCCTATTAGAGCCCACACTGAAAATAAAACATCTTGAGCATGTGCTAAGAGGTAGTGTGGACCTGATTTTTTTTTCCCTCACCCAGATACTTTAAATTTTTTCTCAAGTTGCCATCAGATTGTATCGGCATAGTGTGGCTGGTCATCAATGCTAGACGCAGGTCTGCACTCAGTGTCCTCACCAGACCACTCCCCCTCACACTGGATTGAGAAATGTAATGTTAAATAAAACACTTCACAAGCAACAGATCCCGCTACATAACAATTTAATGAGTTTCCAATTAAATCTAAATTTAAAAATTGTGTTTATCCTGGGCATGCTCAGAGGCTTAACAAAGCAGTTAATATCATAATTCCTAAAGTAAACTTACATTATTTCATTTGTGTTGCTGTTCTCATACTTTTGAATCCTTAATTGAGCCCATGACGCTTCAACCCCCCTTTTTTCACTTTCATCTCTTTTTCTCTCGTTACATTTTTAACACTTCATTTGTCACCATTTTTTAATCACAAGGTGGGAACACAAAGTCAGGACATGTATATTTCTTAACAGTAGTGTTGATGCCACCCCAAATGCTCCCAAACTCCCCTATTCCTTTAGCTTGACACGTTTAAAAAACTGATTACCAATTTTGATTTTATACTACTGGAACTCATCCTCACTTAGTTGTCTTCAGAGTTTTCCCTAGTACGACACTGCAAATGCGTTTAAGATTCAGGCAAGGTTCTTAAGATTCTTAAATGTAAATAGCTATTTAGCTTGCAACTCAGCTCCATCCTCGGCTGTAAAATACCATATAACTAGATAGGCTTTGGTGCTAGCTGGGAGTGCTGCCTTGCTACTAAACTAGCAACTGCTGAATGCTAACAATCACAGAAATCACAGTATTAATTGCTGCTTCACTTTGTTTGCAGACTGGCATTATGCAGGTTGATATGGCAGACTTTTCTCTGTTTCATCAACTGAGTTCCTTAGGCAGAACAGCATTTCTTAGGTGGAAATGCTCTGGAGGTAGAAGAGATTAGCCCTTGTCCATATACATAGAAAAGACCTCAAGAAATTTTTTAAATTTTATTTTATTTTTAAAAAGTAAAAATCTGCCACAGCCTCATCTATGAGTTTAACTGAGCCACCTCAGATGCGTATGCTTAATTGAACTACATGATTTGATATCTAACCACTAAACTATGATTCGGTTTACCTGAAATTATAGTAGGTAACTTACAGTAAGTATGACACCACTTCTAATGTATTCATAAAAAATAAAAACACAAATCTTTGAGAATATATATACTATGACACTAATTGGGTCAGAATTCTGGCTATTTTGTTTATTTTCTGTGTTTACAGTCATTATTGCATGGAAACATTGAAAAAATATTTTAACTTGAAAGGACTAAGTTTAGCTTCAGAAACAATTTTTCCATTGAAGTTGGAAAGTTGCTTCCTTTCCTCATTATCTTAAACTGCTGGAAATGGCTCGGGGAAATCCTGAATGAATCAAGGATTTAAGGCTATTTCCCACTGATACCGAAGCCGGCAGAGGCCAGCACACTGCCAACCTCCCTCCAACATCACCATCAACTGTAATTTCAGCACGACAGGTCTGGATTTGTCCTGTGTAATATAACCCCCTAATTGAGATCTCTAAATCAAGCACCAGTTTCCTCAGTGGTAAGTAGACAAACCTGGGCATGTTGACTATGGGCGTAATGTGGGATTTCTATGTCAAGTAACTTTGGCCCATGCAAATTCTTAATGTTAGCTAGGATTCATCTAGCTTGGGGGTTTTTTGCTGTTATTACTATCAATAGGAATACAGAATACCTAGCTGTTCTCAGTAGAATTGGCAGTGGTAAGTGTAATAGGGGAATCATCTCTGGGCCCAGTGTTGTATCTTATGGAACACAGTTATATCAGCAATGATCTTACATCAATTTATAGCTGATCTACTGTTGATGTCAATAACTTGGTCTATTATAGCATGTTTGTTAACTGTCTCTTTTTGCCAGTAACTGCACTATTTAATATTTCATGTAATTGTCTAAGAGTAATAGAGCAGAAAGCCATGAGGCACAGTTTTGCTTCTCCTCTTTTTTCTTTTCTGCTTCACCTTTCCTTGTGATTCCTTGTTCTATGTCAAACAACTAATTTATGAGCAGACTCTGAGTCATGTCTGGCCTGTTGATTTATTATTGAGCAGTGCTGAAATGAGACTGTCTATTTTGCATTTTCATCTTTGTGAATGACAAGCAACTGCCTATTTTATATTACAATTTCTGATTTTCTGCAAGTTTATGGGTCACAATTATTTCAAAGTTCCTACCATAACTTGCATACCTCACATCACGTCACCTCTTCTTCTCAAATATAATAAACTATAATCTTAAATCATTTTCTTAATAACAAGAGCTATGAGATCAGGGGTAAAAGTAAAGAGTAAAATACTTATAATTGTTAAAGATCGTATTATGAAAAGTCAGGTTTAGTAGGAGTCTCTTGGTTAAGATACAGCTTAAGAAATTTAAATATATCTTAATATTAAAAATGATATTTAAATATATCATTTTTAAACAAATGTCATGTAAAATAGAGCTGAATAAAAGAATCTTTGCTTCCAATTTCACACTGCTTTGGATTTTTTCTGTTAAATAGTGTTGTTACATTTCAAGGTTTAGATGAAGTGTGCTATCCTTATTGCTATGTAAACTCATGTGACCCTTTATGCTTTTTATACATGCACATGTGTATGTACACAGGCAATTTTAATCTAAGCTAATGTCCTATGTTCTATGAACATTGAAACACAGCAACAGGCAGTTGAAAACAATTCATGTAATGCAGTCATGAATGACAGGCCTTTTCCTAGGCTCAGAAACAAACAGATGCTACAATTTCTATGTTCAGATCAGTAAAACACCTTCAGACAGAAAAATGTCATGTAAGAAAGGGCTGTGATGTGTAAGTGTCCTTTGCATTGGCTATGGTTCCAATGTGGGTGTGGATCCATTCTCAGGAAGCATTAGATATATGAGAAGATGTAACATACTCTTCTTCCTCACATTAATTTAGCAAAGTACTTAAGTACTTACTCAACATTAGACATCTAACTGAAGTCAAAATGTCTACATTGTGAGTTTAAACTTGGACTTGAGAGCGGATAAGTTAGCTAAATTCTCTGTCTTTTTCTTTTCCATCTACAAGTTTATGAGGGCATGATGTATTCACACAGAAGAGGCAGGCTCAGGGTACCATCTCTGGACTGCCCGATGTACTATTTTGCCTAACATGTCCAGTTTCTCTAGAGGACATGAAAAAGAACTGGAATTCACAAGAAAGCACCAAACAAGCTCAGCTTTCCTGTCTTACTAATGCTCTAGGCTCTGTTTCAGTTTGATCCATGTTTCTGTGTTAATTATACATCAAAAAGATATGATTAATCACAACAAAATTAGTCCTCTAGCATATTTGATTTTAATAAGCACTAGAGATATTTTAAATTCCACTGCCATAAACTTAGATTGCATAAAAGGGTAGACAAAAATTAAAACTGGCTCCCCAGGAAGTGTGAGATCTCCACGCTTGGAGATATTCAAAACACAACTGGACAAAGACCCTGAGCAACCTCATCTACCTTTGAAGTGAACTGTGCTTTCAGCAAAGCACTTGGACTAGAGGATCTTCAGATGTTTCTCCCAACATAAATTACTCTAGGACTTTACTAGTCTCTTTCAGTGTTTGCTCTATGTCCTGCTCTCTATCCTCCCTGTTTCTTGCCAATAAAAAAGAAATGCCCTGCTACATATGTGTAACACATCCTATATATGTGTAACATATATATGTGTAACATATATAGTTGCCTCTTCTGATAGTCCATGGAATTGGGATGCTACTGACCTCACCACTTTCTTAGCCCTTTAACTTGTTCCATAAAATTTGCCAGGGAGGAAAAGATATTCCAGAGGAGGAAGGAACATCCTTTCATCTAAACTTACAGCTTTCATGTTTCGTGCATATTAATGTACTGTAGTCTGATATGCCACCTGCCCCCCATGCCAGCTGGGATCATTGTCTTCTTTATGATTTTCTCATTTTTTTAGCCCCTCAGGAAACAAACAAACAAAATTTTGAAATTTCCTCTCTATTTTCTATTCCTTTCTATCCTCATTTTGTAGAGTTCTCAGGGGCTTCTTCATGATAATGTTACTTTCACAACCTTACTCGTGTTACGATAGTACCTTTGAAATAGAGTTAGCAGATAATAATTTTCTTTTATGTTGTTTTGTTAGGAATAAGGCCAAATTCAGATTACTAGACTGAATATAGGTTAATATTCTACTCAACACGAGTGTGATATTTGCAATTTACTGTTAAAGCTAGACAGTAAATCATAATTTTTCATATTAAACTACACGTTTTACTACAATTTTAGCAGTGAATTACTAAGGAAACAGATGCATATGATTTATGTTATCCTGTTAATGCATGTTCTTTTCCCAGTGGGTCTTAAAGATTTGCATATATGCAGAAGAAAGAGACGAACCCCCAGATCTTTTATTTTTTATCCAACAGAAAAATCCCTCCATTACTATCACTCAGGCTGTATGGGCTACTGTGTTGTTGAATGAGCAGTTAGAGCATCCTCAGTCTTAATTCTACTGACACTGGGTTTAAATTTGAATTAAATTCAAATGAAAATTTCAATTCAACTGCTATTTTCAGTAGAGCTACTTCTGTTGAACACTGTTCAACACTAATATTAAAGCAACACTGAACCTTTATCAGTCACTTTCATTATGTAGACAAAAGAATATATGTGCATGACACTTTACATTGACCCCACACCAGAATTTACAAATAGATACAGAAAACAGAGTGACCACATAGAGTCACCAAACTAAAATATGCACAAGACATGGGGAAGAATTTGAGTACATAATTGTGTGAAAAAGGGTGATTCTTTTTTTCCTGAGAAAAAAAGTAAGAACAAGGACAAGGGAAGAACAGACAAACATTTATTCTGTCAAGGTGGTGAGCCTCTAAAATAATTAAGATAGGGGAAAAAAGAATTTGAAGATTCTAATTTATATAATTTTTATATATATTATCAAATTATAATAACTGTGAGAAAGGAAAAAGGAGAAATGAGACTATAGAGAATTGGGAAGATGGAGACAGGACAATTGTGCACATCAGCTTTAGAGGAAAATGAAGAACGTATTTTGAGCCACTACAAGGCTCTGTGGGATTCAGCCTTTCTTTAATATGAGACTGAATGACTGAAAGGAACTCACTTGTACAATACTGCATTTAAGAGATAAAAAGGAGAGGTTAAACACATATATAGTAGAAGAAAGGACTGAACAGAAAATACAGGAAGAATGGAAACACCTACTGTGATATCCCATATGACAGAATTTTTTAAATATTAGAAATTATCTAAAATTTTATGCACAAGACATCTATTTCTAATCTATGGAGTAAGACACTTGAGTGTAAAGGGTCCCTATTGTTTTAATAGGCTATAGCTGTGGTCCTTGAGGCACCTGCCTTTCAGAATTATACCCATTAACACAGAATTCGGTAGCATTAGTTTGGATTTATACTACAGTAAGAGAGGAAGTGTTTTGTATTAATTTAATAAGGATAAACACGTTGTTGTTCTATCAAGTCAATGTAACATTTTGGATGAAACTTTCTCTGCTTTAGTTCTTATTTATGTGTTTTTCAGGTTGTTACCTTGCATTTTTTACTATTGTAGGAGGAGAGAACCCCCTGAATTTAGGGAATAGACCAGTTTTTTTGCAAAGTCTTCAGATTTACCTGCAGTAGAAAAAAAAAAGTGAAAAGAATAATTGTTGCTTAGTCCACTCATAGATGTGTTACCTGATTTGGTGCAATTGTACACAGTTTATAAATATAATAAACAATAAAAAGAACCAGTAAAAACAGCTACTCATGGTTATTTCAGGCAACTCTTCTGATCAGGGTCAGCAGGATAGATCAAGACAGGTGGTTCAAAATGCACCTGCCACTTGAGCATTTTATAGATCATTAATATATTTGGATACTGCACTGGCAACTTTATCAATATAAATTTTCTCTGCAAACATGTACTTTTAAAACTAATTAGGTTTTTATGAAAGAAGCAGTCATTTTCTACAGGAAGTCAGTAACCATAGATCACTGGAGCTGCATATTAAGCATCAGTTCTTCCCACTTGCTCAGTCACCATATGGCACCACACACTGTGCTGAAAGATAATCACTTTATTGTTGGCTGGGTTTTTAATCAGATACATCTCATACTGTTTTGTTAAACATTGCCTTGCAAATAAACCAGCCTTACAATACATTTTTGCCTTGGAAGAAAACATAAATAAGACCTAGTGAAACACACGAAGGTCTGGTCAAACCTGAAACCCAGAATTTAATAAAAAGATCAGGCATGAAAGAACCTAAAGCATTATTTGGCGTACCACAAAGATGCACCAAGAGGAACTGGGTTGGGAGCTGGGGAATCCGCTGTGCAAAGTGTCTGTTTTCTAGCAGTAGTTTGCTGGCTGCATTAGGCTTGACAGCTGTTGTGCTTGGTGGCTATCAGACTGTAATCTGCACTACATCTAGCAGCTAATGGGCCGCTGTGGTCCGCTCACACCGGAAGAGTGCACAAGCAGTGATTTTATACAGTGAGCAGTCCTGCAGTTCTCTCCTGCTTTCTCCCCGCAAACAGAAACTCCCGTGGAACGTTGCCCCTGGGTGTTCCTTACGTAGAGGTCATTGCTTTTGATTTTACATTGTGCCCACCCCAACAGAAGCTCTCTGGCTACTCTGGCTCAGGTGTTCTGCAAAGGGAAAGGAACAGAAAATGTGACTACATCTGCATTCATACAGATGAAAAAGGCAAAAAAGAAAAATGAATATGCACAGTAAGGGGGAAAAAAACACCCTCATTAAAACAACGTTTCTTAGTTTATGACAATGTTTCCTAGGAGAAGTAGCTGAAGATTCATTCCTCTAGAATAAGACTGAAACAAGCACAAATATACAATAGGAAGAACCTGAGCTGAAAAGGAGAGAAATTAGAGGTTCTTTGTATTTCTGATTTACATGAAATTATATACAATTAACAGAATGTTATGGTTATATAGTCAAATGCTGACATTAACATTAGCTGTGCAATCTTCTCTATACCCTTTTGCATATGAATTGTGATACCTAACCCCTTTGGGACTGTTGTAATCCCCAGACAACCTCCTTTCTCTCATTTCCTGCACTCCGTATCAGATTATTCCTTGGGGGAGTTGGCAAGGGGGCAGTGGTGGGGAGGAACAATTCCTGACTGTCTGAGGAATTTCTGACTCTCCTGGGATGGAACATGTTCAGTGTGGATAGGGTGTTCTGCAAAATCGCACAAGAAAAGATCTTCAGATACTCACATTTAGAGAAAATCTCACAGAATGCTAAAACATTTCCGAGGCAGGGAGAAGTTCTCTGTCAAGTGTTTTGTTTCTTTCCCAGATGGTAGAGGTAATTGAACTCTCAAAGATTTGCATGTTTCTTGGTCTGAACAAAACCAACACCTTTCTTTATCTGCAGAAAGGTTGGGCTATTTTTGCAGAAATATTCACTCCAAAATTTACTCAGGTAGACTCAAAGAATTAAAAATTTTAGAATGAATACTTAATGGTTAGCTAAGTTGTAAACAACTAAAACCAGTGTCTGTATTTGATTGCAACTACTCCTCTATATCTACATCTATATCCCATTATGATTAAATAGCAGTTTCGGAGAAACAATCACAGACATAGTGCCAGGAAATCTCAGGATATCAAAAAGATGACACTGATATCATCCACCTCTTGCGTTCTTCTGACAGGATCACAGACAGAGGACAAAAGAATCAGGAGCTTGCTTTATCTTGCCTGTCTTCCAAGGCAATATCAACAAGATATCTTAGTAGATGCATGTCTTAACCTTGCCTTAAAAAAACCAAACTGATATGATGTAGATTCCATTAATATTCCAGGTAGAGATTAAGGTTTTGAAAAGCTCCCATTGACTTTGCTTCAGGTCTGTAGCTCATAGTGATATGATGAATTGGATATGAATTCATTCTATGAGTGCTAGGTATCTTAAAAAAAATGTGGGGCTCCTTATTTTTCTAGCTTACAGATAATGCTCAATTTTAAGGCTTTTAGTGGATTAATTAGTGGATATAACTAAGTTCACTTGCATGGTTTGCACTTTTGTTTGCATGCTTTATTAGTGCTTTACATTTCATATGAATGTACTGACGTTCACCAACAAGTCATAAAAGGAGCAAATGTGACACCTGAATAGAGTAATCAAGGCAGCAAGACAACTGTTAGGTAATGCCTTTTCTTCTTTGGATATTTGCTCTTAAGCCACATATGGTCCAACTGTGGACCACAATCAAGCAGATTTTTTCACCTCAGTATTCTCAAAAATAAGATTTACTGAAGGTTTCTTGCAATGCTTATATGTAAATACCAGTTCTAATCCCCTAAACATGTATGTTTTGGCTTTTGGGAGAAAAGTCTCTTCTTCCATATCCTCTATTTATTTACTTCATTATTGAAAAAAATTGTTTTAGTCTACAATTTGTTGGAATATTTTTGATGGCTAGTCTATATAAGGAAGAGAATAGCAGGGCAAGGTAGAAGTTTACACATTAATATTGACGTTATTTATAGTTTCAGCTCCTGTGTAAAGCATTCTGGAATCCTTGGCTTTTGTAACGGTCATGATTTCAGAGAGAAAAGGCTTTATTATATTATCAGGAATAGCTCTGGTTGTTTTAAGAAAGAGCAAAATGACAATTTTCCAGTTTTATGTCAACAAACTTATTTAGGATTTGTTTGGTATTTTTCTGTGGTCTTTCCAGTTCTCTCAGGATTGAGATGATCAGGGTAGAGGAACTCCTATTCTTGTTTTCTCTCATACTAACAAGATTTTTCCTGTAAAAAAGTTTCTAGTTTGTTTGTTCCTAGTTCCCAGCCTGCAGCAAACCAGCTAGACCATCTACTGAATGAATCCTGATGTGAAAGAGAGGATAGTGAACATGTGGGTGCATATTATATTGACAATACAAATGCAAATATTAGATCTGACTTTTGTATGCTCAAACACTGAAGCTGGGGTAGCCACAGTACACTGGCGGCTGCAACACCCAGAGAATGGATGAAACGTGCATTTTTGGTTTAGCAAGCAGAGAGACTGGCATCAGGGAATGGATAGTGTGCCTTAGAGTTTAAGGGGCCTGAGGAACATGTGGATTTAAGGAGAAACACAGGAAAAGGGAAGAAAGATAAATACTCCTGAGCATGTGCGTTATCTCTCATAAATCCTGAGGTTCTGGCACTGCTCATGGCCTTAACCAAAACTGCTCGTGATTATGCCAACATTTTCTATGACATCTAGATATGTCTGGTCTTTATAAAATGTTTTGCCAAACAAGAGTTTCTGTGTACAAATTTGATTAGTCATTTATTCAAGGAAATTCTATGTCAGTTGCCAGGAGATAGGAATAAAGAGCTTGGCTCTGGGAAAGTTCTCTTGCCATCATTTATATTTGAGGGACGCCCAGACAGAGTGAACCTAACCTTTTCTGTTGCCAATACTACCTGACAGAGGGGCTCCTGGATATGCTCTGACCCATAAAAAATGCTGAAATCAGCCCTATAGCTGATGGAGTTTATGGCTAGGTCTTCAGTTCTATCCATTCCATAAGCTGTGTATGTTTGGGGGAAAAGAGTAGTGGGAGCACAGCTGATGGGAGTAATGTCAGCAAGTTTGCAGAAGACACCGAGCTGAGTGGTGCGGTTGACATGCCTGAGGGACGGGATGCCATCCAGAGGGACCTGGACAAGCTTGAGAAGTGGGCCCATGTGAACCTCATGAGGTTCAACAAGGCCAAGTGCAGGGTCCTGCACCTGGGTCGGGGCAATCCCTGGTATCAATACAGGCTGGGGGATGAAGGGATTGAGAGCAGCCCTGCAGAGAAGGACTTTGGGGTACTGGTGGATAAAAAATTGGACATGAGCCGGCAATGTGCGCTTACAGCCCAGAAAGCCAACCGTATCCTGGGCTGCATCACAAGAAGAGTGGCCAGCAGGTCAGGGAGGGGATTCTGTCTCTCTGCTCCACTCTGGTGAGACCCCACCTGCAGTGCTGCGTCCAGCTCTGGAGTCCTCAGCACAGCAAAGACATGGACCTGTTGGAGCAGGTCCAGAGGAGGGCCATGAAAATGATCAGAGGGGTGGAACACCTCTGCTATGAGGAAAGGCTGAGAGAGTTGGGGTTGTTCAGCCTGGAGAAGGAAAGGCTCGGGGGATACCTTATTGCAGCCCTTCAGTACTTAAAGGGGGCTTATAAGAAAGATGGGGACAGACTTTTTAGCAAGGCCTTTTGTGACAGGACAAGGGGTAATGCTTTTAAACCAAAAGAGGGTAGATTTAGACTAGATCTAAGGAAGAAATTTTTTACAATGAGGCTGGTGAGACACTGGCACAGGTTGCCCAGAGAGGTGGTAGATGCCTCATCCCTGGAAACATTCAAGGTCAGGTTGGACGGGACTCTGAGCAACCTGATCTAGTTGCAGATGTCCCTGCTCATTGCAGGGGGGGTGGACTAGATGACCTTGAAAGGTCCCTTCCAACCCAAACTATCCTATGATTCTATGATTCTATGTTTGTTTTTAGGTATCCACTGATGCGTTACAAGCTTTAATTAAAATTATCAGAGCAATGTGTCTTCCTCGTGCCAACTGTGGTTCACAAGGAACCTAGTAAACAAAGGCAGCAGAAACTGCTTCTTACTCCTCGAGTTTAACTGTGCATCTCAAAAGTGTACCCATCTCTGTGCAATAATGCTGCCATGTTTCCAGTTGATCCTATCAAATATTACCTAAAATAAGATATTTAGAAATTCTCTCTTCCTTCTGTATACCCTAACAGAAGCCTAGCATACCTCAGACTGTGAAACCATTTGTCTTTTTTTTTTTTTTTTTTCTTTGAAAGCTGGGGCTGAGAACTATTCTGGGTCTATAACAAACTGATATGTCTGTCTCCTCCTTGAATTCATCTCAGCAACCCCTTGACTCCTTGACATTACCAATTCTCATTGGCTGGGGATTGAGTGTTGGCAGTTAAGTACAGATGCTGTAAGCATAAACATGCCCCTTTGTAGCAGCAAAGATCTCAGGAAGGCTGAGAGGAGAAGTGGAGAGAGGGTGGTGGGATGGCATGAGAAATGTGCCATGGTGAGTGGGTCTTCCTGGTGTCTTAATCTATCTATGGGCTTTAAAGCTTCAATGGGCACCAAATTATAGGGTTGTTTTGGTAAAGGGCAGGTTTCTCCAGGAAAACTGGATTACATTTCACAAAAAAAGTGTGAAGCACAAGTAGAGTTATACCATTGCCTCTCATTGTCTAGGATAGATTTGCATAGTCTTAGTCATATAGAGGTGAGTAATTATGTGAGTGATGCCGTTGATTTCTGCAAGTTTAGTCAGTGTGTGAGTAGGAGAAGTACACTGTTGTCTGAATGTGATACCATGAGCAGCTGCTCACAGTTCTCCCTACCTTTCCTTCTTTACTTCAGCATGCAGAATCTTAAAAACTGATTTGCTGGAGTAATTTCTCCTTCTCTTGTTTATTGTTTATGAGATTTTAAAGTTGAAGTCTGCATTTTCCATTAGAGATTTAACTGAAATACACCTGAAGGCAACCAGATACATTTTATCCCTCAGCATTTATGGCTAGATGTAATTCAGCTCCTGACACCAATGTAATGGGACCATTCTTTTGACTACTGCTTTCACAGGAACTGGAAAGATTTTAAAGAGCTTTTGTGCCTACATAGAGTAGGAGGTTAACCAAGCTGCTGACCATCTTGTCTGGGGATATTTTCTAGTAGTGTTAGTCACATTAAATTTTTGATGTTTTGTTTTAGAAACACATCTCAGAGAGAATTTCCACTGAGTTACCACGTCCTGAATAATGTTCTCATCACAGAAGAATAAAGTGTCTAGCTTGGAGAATCTTCCAGAAAAGTGATTCTTACCATTCTTCATCATCTTTTTTTCATTGCCTTATCTAAACATATCCAAAATATTGTATTTGCTACCCTTCCATTTAGGAATGTAGTTCATCTTGGAACCATGGATGATGTTTTTGGCTTATCAAAAGAGAACATCCTACTAAGTAGTTCAGGAGTATTTATTGTAACAGGATCATTGGCTTGTTGGTCAACATCATAGAGCAAAGTAGATGTAGACAAAGTCTACATCTGTAGATGTACATTCCAGATGTAGACTTAGTCTACATCTGGAATCTTGGTTGTAACCAGTTTCCTTTCAACACAGCTGTTCAGCTAAACCCAGCTTAAAAGAACTTCAGATTGCCTAGTGAGAGTTTCTTTCCCAAGCAACACCTCTGAGATCGCATGTAGTTGGCTGCAGATTCCCTCCTGTGTTTCATTTCTGGATGCTTAGCATAGTGCTTTCCTGGCTTTGCTTGATGCTATTTGTTTTGGGAGTATGCTGTAGGAAAGGCTCTTTAAATTTCATTCCTTAGTCTGGCTTCTGGCTTTTGCTTAGAGCCTTAGTGTATTATAACACCAAACTACTCTCCTTTTTGACCTGGTCTTACCCCTTCTGAATCCTGCTTCTGGCCCAGTGGGAATAGCTACCTGTCTACTGGTTAATATTCCTTTACTAGATGCTTACAGACAGCAGTCTATTCTGACAGCTACAGGTCTTTTCTACAATAAAATATATGCTTTTCCTATCCCTGAGTGCTCTTCTTCCTAGCTGTGAAGACAT